>NW_025534474.1:180000-194466 GCF_020615455.1 Coregonus clupeaformis | reverse complement strand
TGTATAGGGCACTTACTCCAGGGAGAATCGACTAATTGGCGCTTCTCTTTTCATCATGTTCCTCTCTCTCTTATAAGTGCGTCCCAAATGGATCCTGGTCAAAGGTAGTACACTACAAGTGGTTTACAAAATATTCCTATCCCCTTGGCATTTTTCCTATTTTGTTGCCTTACAACCTGGAATTAAAATATATTTTTTGGGGGTTGTATCATTTGATGTACACAACATGTCTACCACTTCTTTGAAGATGCAACATATTTTTTATTGTGAAACAAACAAGAAATAAGACATAAAAACAGAGAAACTTGAGGTGTGCATAACTATTCACCCCCCAAGTCAATACTTTGTAGAGCCACCTTTTTGCGCAAATACAGCTGCAAGTCTCTTGGGGTATGTCTCTATAAGCTTGGCACATCTTAGCCACTGCCCATTCTTCAAGGCAAAACTGCTCCAGCTCCTTCAAGTTGGATGGGTTCCGCTGGTGTACAGCAATCTTTAAGTCATACCACAGATTCTCAATTGGATTGAGGTCTGAGCTTTGACTAGGCCATTCCAAGACATTTAAACGTTTCCCCTTAAACCACTCAAGTGTTGCTTTAGCAGTATGCTTAGGGTCATTGTCCAGCTGGAAGGAGAACCTCCATCCCAGTCTCAAATCTCTGGAAGACTGAAACAGGTTTCCCTCAATAATTTCCCTGTATTTAGCGCCATCCATCATTCCTTCAATTCTGACCAGTTTCCCAGTCCCTGCCGATGAGCAACATCCCCACAGTATGATGCTGCTGGATGAATACTTTTGCAAGGCACTGTATATAGGGAATAGGGTGCCATTTGGGAAACACATTAGAAAAGCTTCTATAGGAAATACCAGTTGATATATTCTATGCTGTTTGTGCGTCATAAAGGAAAAATGTTCCGGAACTCTCTGTACCATGGAAAATACTCTAAAGCTCAGGTCAGATACGACAGACAACATTAGAAGAGAGGAGCCGTCACTGACATGACGGCCCATCAGTTTTAGAATGTTGTGTTGTAGAACAGCTGAGTGACGATGGGGCATTCAGATAAAAAACACAAGAGGCATGGTTGAGACCGTTTCCATGGTAGCAAGACTCTTTTCACAAGGACGTGATGAAAGATTTTACCATTAAAAAAGCAGTGCAATGAGTTGCAGGGATACTATGCTTTGACTGTAAGGGACTGAAACACAAAAGTATCATGTTTCAAAATGTAACTTATTATTATTATCTATCCTGATGCCTTGTCACTTTACCCTGCCTTCATGTACATATCTACCTCAAATACTTTGTACCCCTGCACGTTGATATGGTACTGGTACTCCCTGTATATAGCACCACATTGATATGGTACTTCCTGTATATAGCTCCACATTGATCTGGTACTGGTTCTCCCTGTATATAGCTCCAAATTGATCTGGTACTTCCTGTATATAGCTCCACATTGATCTGGTACTTCCTGTATATAGCTCCACATTGATCTGGTACTTCCTGTATATAGCTCCACATTGATCTGGTACTTCCTGTATATATCGCCATTGTTGTGTATATTACTTTATGCCTCATATGTTTTTTTTTTTTTTTTTTTTTTTTCTCTGCATAGTTGTGAAAGGTTCGTAAGTAAGCATTTCATGGTAAAGTCTACACCAGTTGTATTCGGCGCATGTGATAATGTGACATGTGACAAATAACATTTATTTGTTTTTCTCTCTCTCTCTCTTTCTTACACACACAAACACACAAACACAGACACACACACAGAGAGACAGACACACACACACACACAGATTTAAGTACTGTTAAAGCTTCAGGCATTCTAAATGAGTGTGACTACAGGGAAAAATAATGCTGTCTCTATGGATTCAAAGAACAAAGAGCTTTAAAACTTGTCCAACAATGTTCTGAAAAAACTGTAACAATCTGATAACTGTTCAGATAACTTTACACACACAGGTCTGCACTGTCCCTCCCTCCCTCTCACCATCTCTCTCTCTCTCTCTCTCTCTCTCTCTCTCTCTCTCCTCTGTCTCTCTCTGTCTCTCTCTCTCTCTCTCTCTCTCTCTCTCTCTCTCTCTCTCTCTCTCTCTCTCCCCTTCTCTCTCTCTCTGCTCTCTCTCTCTCCTCTCTCTCTCTCTCTCTCTCTCTCTCTCTCTCTCTCTGTCTCTCTCTCTGTCTCTCTCTCTCTCTCTCTCTCTCTCTCTGTCCCCTCCCCCCCCCCCCCTTCCCTCTCCTTCCCTCTCTCTCTCTCTCTCTCTCTCTCTCTCTCTCTCTCTCTCTCTCTCTCTCTCTCTCTCTCTCTTCTCTCTCTCAGTCTCTCTCTCTCTTCTCTCTCTCTCTCTCTCTCTCTCTCTCTCTCTCTCTCTCTCTCTCTCTCTCTCTCTCTCTCTCTCTGTCTCTCTCTCTCTCCTCTCTCTTCTCTCTCTCTCCCTTCCTTCTCTCTCTCTCTCTGTCTCTCTCTCTCTCTCTCTCTCTCTCTCTCTCTCTACACCCCCTCTCACTCTCTCACCTCCCCCAAACCCCCTGTCTTTCTCTCTCTCCTCCCAAACTCCCTCTCTCTCTCACTCCCTCCCACACCCTCTCTCTCATTCCCTCCCTCCCACACCCCCTCTCACTCTCTCACTCCCTCCCACACCCTCTCTCCTTCTCTCACTCCTTCCCCAACACACCCTCTCTCTCTCTCACTACCCTCCCCCACACCCCCTCTCTCACCCCCCCACACCCTCTCTCTCTCACTCACTACCTCCCTCCCACACCCCCTCTCTCTCTCCCTCCCTCACACTCTCCCTCTCTCACTTACTCCCTCTCTCCACACACATCCTCTACCTCTCCCACACACATTCATACACACCCCAGTCTTGCATATGCAGCCTACCTTTGAAGCATATCTCTGAGTAGCCTATTGTTGTTAAGTTCCTCCTATTTGCCATCCACATTTGTGCGTAGCCTAGTCAGTGGCCATGCTATGGTTAGCGGCTGGCCTAGTCAGTGGCCATGCTATGGTTAGCGGCTAGCCTAGTCAGTGGCCATGCTGTGGTTAGCGGCTAGCCTGGTCGGTGGCCATGCTATGGTTAGCGGCTAGCCTGTCAGTGGCCATGTTATGGTTGGGCTAGCCTAGTCAGTGGCCATAGCTATGGTTAGCGGCTAGCCTAGTCCAGTGGCCATGCTATGTTAGCGGCTAGCCTAGTCAGTGGCCATGCTATGGTTAGCGGCTAGCCTAGTCAGTGGCCATGCTATGGTTAGCGGCTAGCCTAGTCAGTGGCCATGCTATGGTTAGCGGCTAGCTGGCTAGCTAGCTGCATACTGTAGTGGTTAGTGTCATCTTTCTAGCGTAGATGTCTACGGTAGGTGGACGAGAGTGGTGAGACGCGGCAATGGAGGATATGGAGAGAAGGTTGGAGAAGCAACAGCTGCGTCTGAATGCGATCAACATGGATGATAGTTGTGATGATATGGGTCAGGAGGATGAGGGTCAAGGACCTGAACGGTCTGTAGTGGAAAGACATAGGAAAAAGAGAGACCGTGCTACCGAAGAGCGCATGAAGAGGTCGGAGTGGAAAGTTGTGATGGTGTTTGATGAGATCACAGGGCCTCATCTACACCCTATCTGATTAACCAACGCCACAAAGAAAGAGATAGGTGAAGTCAAACTAGCCCGGGTTCATTGGAAATGGTAGATTGCTAATATGTGCTAGCAATGCTCAGCAGGGGAAGATTCTTCAAATAGAAAATCTCAATGGGAAGAAGATTAAAAGCCATGTCCCTGGAGCTCATGCTAGGTTGAGGGCAATCATCTCTTGGGTCCCACTATCCATGTCCATAGATGAGAGGCAGAGTGATTGATGCCACAAGGCTGATCAGTAGAAAAGAGGGTCAAAGCAATGAAAGCTCATCAGTACTGCTGAGGTTTGAGAAGGTTTTTTGCCTGGAAAAGTACAGATGGGATTCCTTAGTTTCAATTTGAGAGATTTTGTCCGTTCCCATTGTGGTGTTTTAAATGCCAAAGAATGGGACATGTAGCTGCTCAGTGTGAAGGAAAGGGTTTTGTCACGGTTTCGGCCGAGGCTGCTCCTTCTCCTTGTTCGGGCAGGCTTCGGCGGTCGTCGTCTCCGGAGTACTAGCTGCCACCGTTCTATGTTTCTATGTTTGATTGGTTTTGTCTGTTTGTTACACCTGTTCATTGTTAAGTGTTCATTATGCGTCCTATTTAGTTCTCTTGTGTTTGGTCAGGTGTTGTGTGTAATTGTTCGATGTCACGTGTAGTAGTTGGTTCGCTGTTCTGTGCTCTCTGTATTTCGTTTTGTTTGAGAGAGTCCTGCACGTTGTACGCATTTACTTTGGTTCTTACCAGTGTGCGTATGTTTCGCCTGTGGCCTGTTGCCGTGTTTGGCTTTTATTTTCGGACTTCACTAAAGACATCTGTTTCGAATCTCTGTGTGTCCTGCGTGTGATTCCACGTTACCTCTACACTCAACCCTGACAGGTTTGTTAGACGTTAGTAGGGATTTATTTCTAATTTTTTTCTTAGTAGTGCAGAATTAGGCAAACCAGGATTGATCGCACACCGAAGCTCAGTAGGTGGCGGCATGCATCTTAGACGTTTGTTTGCAGACCGTCATTATACCGTAGATGATGTTGCTGGATGTGTTTTAACAGTGTTAGATGGAGAGCGGATTGGAAATACACCATTATATTATTCAGCAACGGCTACTATGTGTGTGTGGAGCAGGACATTAATGCTGTTTTACCCACATACCGCAGGACATTAATACTGTTTACCCACATACTGCAGGACATTAATACTGTTTACCCACATACCGCAGGACATTAACAATGTTTTACCTACATACTGCAGGACATGCATCTCTCTCTCTCTCTCTCTCTCTCTCTCTCTCTCTCTCTCTCTCTCTCTCTCTCTCTCTCTCTCTCTCTCTCTCTCTCTCTCTCTCTCTCTCTCTCTCTCTCTCTCTCTCTCTCTCTCTCTCCCTAAACCCACCTGTCTTTCCCCCTTCTCTCTCGCCACTGACCACTAAGTATAAGACAGGAAAAATGACCTCTCCTCTCCTCTTCTCCTCCCCTCCTCCTCCTCTCCCCTCCTCCTCCTCCTCCTCCTCTCCTCCTCTCCTCTCGTACTCCCTCTCCTCCTCTCCCCCCTCCTCTCTCCTCTCCTCCTCTTCCCCTCTCCTCCTCCTCTCCTCCTCTCTTGGACTTCCCCAGTGGACTAGGAAGCTGTCACACTGGACTGGAGCGTGTTCCTGACTCTGTTTAGTCATCCTGTCATCCCTCCATCTCTCCCTCCATCTCTCCCTCCATTTATCCACTGTGTCTGGGCTTTCAGGCTGACCGCCACAAGGCTGTGTGTGTGTGTGTGTGTGTGTGTGTGTGTGTGTGTGTGTGTGTGTGTGTGTGTGTGTGTGTACAGGTACAATTGCCATGTGGGGTTTACAGGTGAGTGGTCACAGAGATGCAGGAGGTTGTCGAAGTATTTTCTCTCTCTCCTTCATCCCTCTCTCTCTCTTTCTTCCGTTTTCTCTCTAGTGAACTGTACCATGTGGGATGCTGAGGGAAGCATCCTCTCTTGTCTCTCTCTGTCTCTGTCTCCTAGTGAACTGTACCATGTGGGGATGCTGAGGAAGCATCCTCTCTCTGTCTCTGTCTGTCTCTGTCTCCAGTGAACTGTATCATGTGGGATGCTGAGGAAGCATCCTCTCTCTGTCTCTCTCTGTCTCTGTCCCTAGTGAACTGTACCATGTGGGATGCTGAGGAAGCATCCTCTCTCTGTCTCTCTCTGTCTCTGTCCCTAGTGAACTCTACCATGTGGGATGCTGAGGAAGCATCCTCTCTCTGTCTCTCTCTGTCTCTGTCTCCAGTGAACTGTACCATGTGGGATGCTGAGGAAGCATCCTCTCTCTGTCTCTCTCTGTCTCTGTCTCTAGTGAACTGTACCATGTGGGATGCTGAGGAAGCATCCTCTCTCTGTCTCTCTCTGTCTCTGTCGCTAGTGAACTGTACCATGTGGGATGCTGAGGGAGCATCCTCTCTCTGTCTCTGTCTGTCTCTGTCTCCAGTGAACTGTATCATGTCGGATGCTGAGGAAGCATCCTCTCTCTGTCTCTCTCTGTCTCTGTCCCTAGTGAACTGTACCATGTGGGATGCTGAGGAAGCATCCTCTCTCTCTCTGTCTCTCTCTCTCTCTCTCTCTCTCTCTCTCTCTCTCTCTCTCTCTCTCTCTCTCTCTCTCTCTCTCTAAGTTCCATGGTTACAACAGTCCATTGTTTTGAAATCCTAGAGGGGGAGAGGACAAGTGCACACTTGGAAGAGAAGAGTAAAGAATGGGACTGAAGTCTAAGGCTGCTTCCCAAATGGGACCCTATGGGCTCTGGTCTAAAGTAGTGCACTATTTAGGGACTAGGGTGTCATTTGGGATGCAGTCTAAGCTTCTGTATCCATGGCTTAGCTTGCGGCCGTACACCCATAGCCCCCTTTATTGTTTATCTGTTGTGTGTTCTCTAGTGGAGGCTCAGTCATCGCGTCTGTGACGGGCGGTAGCCTGTGTGTGTGTGTGTGTGTGTGTGTGTGTGTGACAGGAGGGAGCCCTCCTGTCTGTATCTTTGACTGCGATGAAGTCCCCAGACCCCTACAGTTTGGTGTGTTAGTTAGCCACGTGTGTTAGTCGTGCTAGGTGTGTGAGTCTTCAATCAATCAATTTTCAATTTTATTTTATATAGCCCTTCTTACATCAGCTAATATCTCGAAGTGCTGTACAGAAACCCAGCCTAAAACCCCAAACAGCGAGTAATGCAGGTGTAGAAGCACTGTCTTTGCGTCCGTGTGTGTGTGTGTTTACGTGTTTCCCGTGTGTGAGTGTGTTAAATGGGCCGGTGCCAGCCTTCGTTCCCCAGGTGGCCTTGGATCAATCTGCTTATCTGTTAGCTGCCAGCACCAGGCCCTGATTAACGACACACACAGGACATCCTTATTCATTACCACACACGTCACACACACACACATTTAGCGCATACACACAGCTAATGCATAGACACCTACAGTGGGGAAAAAAAGTATTTAGTCAGCCACCAATTGTGCAAGTTTCCCACTTAAAAAGATGAGAGAGGCCTGTAATTTTCATCATAGGTATACGTCAACTATGACAGACAAATTGAGGAAAAAAAATCCAGAAAATCACATTGTAGGATTTTTAATGAATTTATTTGCAAATTATGGTGGAAAATAAGTATTTGGTCACCTACAAACAAGCAAGATTTCTGGCTCTCACAGACCTGTAACTTCTTCTTTAAGAGGCTCCTCTGTCCTCCACTCGTTACCTGTATTAATGGCACCTGTTTGAACTTGTTATCAGTATAAAAGACACCTGTCCACAACCTCAAACAGTCACACTCCAAACTCCACTATGGCCAAGACCAAAGAGCTGTCAAAGGACACCAGAAACAAAATTGTAGACCTGCACCAGGCTGGGAAGACTGAATCTGCAATAGGTAAGCAGCTTGGTTTGAAGAAATCAACTGTGGGAGCAATTATTAGGAAATGGAAGACATACAAGACCACTGATAATCTCCCCCGATCTGGGGCTCCACGCAAAGATCTCACCCCGTGGGGTCAAAATGATCACAAGAACGGTGAGCAAAAATCCCAGAACCACACGGGGGGACCTAGTGAATGACCTGCAGAGAGCTGGGACCAAAGTAACAAAGCCACCATCAGTAACACACTATGCCGCCAGGGACTCAAATCCTGCAGTGCCAGACGTGTCCCCTGCTTAAGCCAGTACATGTCCAGGCCTGTCTGAAGTTTGCTAGAGTGCATTTGGATGATCCAGAAGAGGATTGGGAGAATGTCATATGAAACCAAAATATAACTTTTTGGTAAAAACTCAAACACTCGTCGTGTTTAGAGGACAAAGAATGCTGAGTTGCATCCAAAGAACACCTTACCTACTGTGAAGCATGGGGGTGGAAACATCATGCTTTGGGGCTGTTTTTCTGCAAAGGGACCAGGACGACTGATCTGTGTAAAGGAAAGAATGAATGGGGCCATGTATCGTGAGATTTTGAGTGAAAACCTCCTTCCATCAGCAAGGTCATTGAAGATGTGACATGGCTGGGTCTTTCAGCATGACAATGATCTCAAACACACCGCCCGGGCAACGAAGGAGTGGCTTCGTAAGAAGCATTTCAAGGTCCTGGAGTGGCCTAGCCAGTCTCCAGATCTCAACCCCATAGAAAATCTTTGGAGGGAGTTGAAAATCCGTGTTGCCCAGCGACAGCCCCAAAACATCACTGCTCTAGAGGAGATCTGCATGGAGGAAAGGGCCAAAATACCATCAACAGTGTGTGAAAACCTTGTGAAGACTTACAGAGAATGTTTGACCTGTGTCATTGCCAACAAAGGGTATATAACAAAGTATTGAGAAACTTTTGTCATTGACCAAATACTTATTTTCCACCATAATTTGCAAATAAATTCATTAAAAATCCTACAATGTGATTTTCTGGATTTTTTTCCTCATTTTGTCTGTCATAGTTGACGAGTACCTATGATGAAAATTACAGGCCTCTCTCATCTTTTTAAGTGGGAGAACTTGCACAATTGCTGGCTGACTAAATACTTTTTTTCCCCACTGTACCTAACACACACACACACACACACACAAAGACACAAACACACACACACTATCTCTCTTTTCATTATTTGCTATTCCTCCGTCTTTCTTGGTATCTCCCCATCTTCCTTTCTCACACATCCCTCCCTCTCTCTACCACCTTATCTTTCCTTTCCCTGGGCCATTGGGCCTGTCATACCCCTCTCTCTCTCTCTCTCTCTCTCTCTCTCTCTCTCTCTCTCTCTCTCTCTCTCTCTCTCTCTCTCTCTCTCTCTCTCTCTCTCTCTCTCTCTCTCTCTCTCTCTCTCTCACTTCTAGTCTCTCCTCTCTCTCTCTGTACATACCTGTGTGATGTGTATGATACTGACCTCATCACTGTGCATCAGCAGGGCCAATCGTAGCAGACCGGAAGTCCCCAGAGGAGCAGCGTGGCGTGGGAGATGAAAGGTCGTTGCCCCAGGTAACAGGAAAATAACTCTTGAGACAACCAATCAGACCCCAGGACTGGACTGACATTCCACCAGACAGACAGTTCCAAAAAGCATAGGACCATGGTACGCAGGTACTGTAGGATGGAGGGAGAGAGTTGCTGATATGGTTGTTGATACTGTCATTCTATACATGGCCCATGGAGTGAATCATGTAAAAATAGCATTTGGGGATGGAATAGTCTGAATGAATGGACTGATCTTTTTTATTTTTACATCTCTCACATACACATACACACCTCTCAAGAGAACTCTCATTGCTAACTAACACTCTTACACACACACACACACACACACACACACACACACACACACACACACACACACACGTACAACCACACACACACACGTACAACCACACACACACACACACACACACACACACACACACACACACACACTCACCTGAACCGCGAGCCACTCTGCTACGTCTTTTCTCACTGGCGGCATGGCAATCCCAATGAGCCGGGGATGATGTAAATTGTGTATGAGCGGGAAGGAGAAAATAGGGGGAGGGCGAGAGAGGGAGAGGAAGAGAGAAAGAGATGGAAGGAGATATTAAGGAAGAGAGAAAGATGGAGAGAAAGGGCAAGAATGATAAGGGTCTTATTAAGTATGGAGTTAGAGCCAAGAGAGAAAGTATGGAGTTAGAGCCAAGAGAGAAAGTATGGAGTTAGAGCCTAGAGAGAAAGTATGAAGTTAGAGATGAGAGAGAAAGTATGGACTTAGAGCTGAGAGAGAAAGTAATTATGGAGTTAGAGGTGAGAGAGAAAGTATGGAGTTAGAGATGAGAGAGCATGTTTGGAGTTAGAGCTGAGAGAGAAAGTATGGAGTTAGAGGTGAGAGAGAAAGTATGGAGTTAGAGCCCAGAGAGAAAGTATGGCGTTAGAGGTGAGAGAGAAAGTATGGAGTTAGAGGTGAGAGAGAAAGTATGGAGTTAGAGGTGAGAGAGAAAGTATGGAGTTAGAGCTGAGAGAGAAAGTATGGTGTTTGAACCGAGAGAGAAAGTATGGAGTTAGAGCTGAGAGAAAAAGTAATTATGGAGTTAGAGGTGAGAGAGAAAGTATGGAGATTGACCTGAGAGAGAAAGTTAGAAGTTAGAGCCGAGAGAGAAAGTATGGAGTTAGAGCCTAGAGAGAAAGTATGGAAATAGAGCCAAGAGAGAAAGTATGGAGGTTGATCCTAGAGAGAAAGTATGGAGATAGAGGTGAGAGAGAAAGTATGGAGTTATGGATGAGAGAGAAAGAATGGAGTTAGAGCCGAGAGAGAAAGTATGGAGTTAGAGCTGAGAGAGAAAGTATGGAGTTAGAGCGGAGAGAGAAAGTATGGAGTTAGAGCCGAGAGAGAAAGTATGGAGTTATGGATGAGAGAGAAAGTATGGAGTTAGAGCCGAGAGAGAAAGTATGGAGTTAGAGCTGAGAGCTGAGAGAGAAAGTATAGTGTTAGGGTCCAGAGAGAAAGTATGGAGTTAGAGCCGAGAGAGAAAGTATGGAGTTAGAGCTGAGAGAGAAAGTATGGAGTTAGAGGTGAGAGAGAATATATGGAGTTAGAGCCGAGAGAGAAAGTATGGAGTTAGAGCGGAGAGAGAAAGTATGGAGTTAGAGCCGAGAGAGAAAGTATGGAGTTATGGATGAGAGAGAAAGTATGGAGTTAGAGCCGAGAGAGAAAGTATGGAGTTAGAGTTGAGAGTGAAAGTATGGAGTTATGGATGAGAGAAAAAGTATGGAGTTAGAGCCGAGAGAGAAAGTATGGAGTTAGAACTGAGAGAGAAAGTATAATGTTAGGCCCAGAGAGAAAGTATGGAGTTAGAGCTGAGAGCTGAGAGAGAAAGTATGGTGTTAGAGCCCAGAGAGAAAGTATGGAGTTAGAGCCTAGAGAGAAAGTATGGAGTTAGAGGTGAGAGAGAAAGTATGGAGTTAGCGGTGAGAGAGAAAGTATGGAGTTATGGATGAGAGAGAAAGTATGGAGTTAGAGCTGAGAGAGAAAGTATGGTGTTAGAGCGGAGAGAGAAAGTATGGAGTTAGAGCTAAGAGAGAAAGTATGGAGTTAGAGGTGAGAGAGAATATATGGAGTTAGAGCCGAGAGAGAAAGTATGGAGTTAGAGCGGAGAGAGAAAGTATGGAGTTAGAGCGGAGAGAGAAAGTATGGAGTTGTGGATGAGAGAGAAAGTATGGAGTTAGAACTGAGAGAGAAAGTATGGTGTTAGGGCCCAGAGAGAAAGTATGGAGTTAGAGCTGAGAGCTGAGAGAGAAAGTATGGTGTTAGAGCCCAGAGAGAAAGTATGGAGTTAGAGCCTAGAGAGAAAGTATGGAGTTAGAGGTGAGAGAAAAAGTATGGAGTTAGAGGTGAGAGAGAAAGTAAGGAGTTATGGATGAGAGAGAAAGTATGGAGTTAGAGCCGAGAGAGAAAGTATGGAGTTAGAGCTGAGAGAGAAAGTATGGTGTTAGATTTGAGAGAGAAAGTATGGAGTTAGAGGTGAGAGAAATTATGGAGTTAGAGGTTAGAGAAAATGTATGGAGTTAGAGGTGAGAGAGAACGTATGGAGTTAGAGGTGAGAGAGAAAGTATGGAGTTAGAGGTGAGAGAGAAAGTATGGAGTTAGAAGTGAGAGTGAAGTATGGAGTTAGAGATGAGAGAGAAAGTATGGAGTTAGAGGGGAGAGAGAAAGTATGGATTTAGAGGTGCGAGAGAAAGTATGGAGTTAGAGCCTAGAGAGAAAGTATGGAGTTAGAGGTGAGAGAGAAAGTATGAAGTTAGAGGTGAGAGAGAAAGTATGGAGTTAGAGCCTAGAGAGAAAGTATGGAGTTAGAGAGGAGAGAGAAAGTATAGAGTTAGAGAGGAGAGAGAGAAAGTATGGAGTTAGAGAGGAGAGAGAAAGTATGGAGTTAGAGAGGAGAGAGAAAGTATGGAGTTAGAGAGGAGAGAGAGACAGATCACCCCTAAAAGTCTCCAGACCTGTCACCACAGCTCTTTCTGTCACTAAATATTTATTCATACAAACGTTGGAAATAAACAAACCAACAGATGAAGAACAGTCAATGTCAGCCGAATGTTTCATCTGTCTCCTCTCTCATCTCCTCTTTTAATTCTCTATCTTTCTGCCAGTGTGTGTTTGTGTGATTGTGTGTGTGTGTGTGTGTGTTTTTGTGTGTGTGTGCGTGTGTGCGTGTTTGTGTGTGTGTGTGTGTGTGTATGTGTGCGCGTTGGAGAGGGCCTGCGGGCGTCCTGTCTTTGATCTGTTCTTCAGTAATAAAGCTTCAAATGGCGTCAACCCTGACAGCTAGCTCCACACAAACACACACACACACACACACACACACACACACACACACACACACACACACAGGCGTACACAAACACACACGTACACACACCACCTAACAGGTAGCTCCACACAAACACACACACACACACACACACACACACACACACACACAAAACGCACACACACACACACGTACACACACACACCCTGACAGGTAGCGAAGCTCTGCACACACACACGTAGCCAAGCTCCTTTTCTGACATTGAGAGGCAGCCATTCTTCAATGTGTCTGGGAGAAAGGTTATGAACTAGTAGGTTTTGGAAGGTTTAGAAGTGTTTACTGTTGAATGTGGTGTTTAATGACAGGGTACGGTGATAGCAGGGAGGTTGTTGTAGGAGTGGGTTGTTAGTGCGCTGAATGTGGTGTTTAATGACAGTGTACGGTGATAGCAGGGAGGTTGTTGTAGGAGTGGGTTGCTGTGGTGTTTGTGATTCACACATCATTGACTTGCTGTATACAACATATTCAGGCTTTGTGTTATAACAGAACGCTACACCACTGAAAACACTGCAACTCCTACTGCTCTCTCCTCGTCTGACCATGTGTTCTCGCATACCCCGAGAGCATCTGGTCAGAGGGATGGTGGCACAGGAATCCTCATCTCTCCCAAGTGGTCATTCTCAATTTTTCCCCTAACCCATCTGTCTATCTCCTCATTTGAATTCCACGCTGTCACAGTCACTAGCCCATTTAAGCTTAATATCCTTGTCATCTATCGCCCTCCAGGTTCCCTTGGAGAGTTCATCAATGAGCTTGACGCCTTGATAAGTTCCTTTCCTGAGGATGGCTCACCCTTCACAGTTTTGGGGGATTTCAACCTCCCTACGTCTACATTTGACTCATTTCTCTCTGCCTCCTTCTTTCCACTCCTCTCCTCTTTTGACCTCACCCTCTCACCGTCCCCCCTACTCACAAGGCAGGCAATACGCTTGACTTCATCTTTACTAGATGTTGCTCTTCTACTAATCTCACTGCAACTCCCCTCCATGTCTCCGACCACTACTTGGTATCCTTTTCTCTCTCGCTCTCCTCCAACACTACTCACTCTGCCCCTACACAGATGGTAACAGCGCCGCCGCAACCTTCGCTCTCTCTCTCCCACTACTCTCTCCTCTTCCATCCTATCATCTCTTCCCTCTGCTCAATCCTTCTCCCTCCAATCTCCTGATTCTGCCTCCTCAACCCTCCTCTCCTCCCTTTCTGCATCCTTTGACTCCCTGTGTCCCCTATCCTCCCGGCCGGCTCGGTCCTCCCCTCCAGCTCCGTGGCTTGATGACTCATTGCGAGCTCACAGAACAGAGCTCCGGGCAGCTGAGCGGAAATGGAAGAAAACTAAACTCCCTGCCGACCTGGCATCTTTTCACTCCCTCCTCTCTACATTTTCTTCATCTGTTTCTGCTGCTAAGGCCACTTTCTACCACTCTAAATTCCAAGCATCTGCCTCTAACCCTAGGAAGCTCTTTGCCACATTCTCTCACTGCTGAATCCTCCCCCCCAACCCCCCTCCTCCCTCTCTGTGGATGACTTCGTCAACCACTTTGAAAAGAAGGTTGACGACATCCGATCCTCGTTTGTTAAGTCTAATGACACTGTTGGTCCTGCTCACACTGCCCTACCCTATGCTTTGACTTCTTTCTCCCTCTCTCTCCAGATAAAATCTTGCGACTAGTGACTGCAGGCCGCCCAACAACCTGCCCGCTTGACCCCATCCCCTCCTCTCTTCTCCAGACCATCTCCGGTGACCTTCTCCCCTACCTCACCTCGCTGATCAACTCATCCTTGACCGCTAGCTATGTCCCTTCCGTCTTCAAGAGAGCGAGAGTTGCACCCCCTTCTCAAAAAACCAACACTCGATCCCACTGATGTCAACAACTACAGACCAGTATCCCTTCTTTCTTTTCTTTCCAAAACTATTGAGCGTGCCGTCTTTAGCCAACTCTCTTGCTATCTCTCTCAGAATGACCTTCTTGATCCAAACCAGTCAGGTTTCAGGACTGGTCATTCAACTGAGACTGCTCT
>NW_025534474.1:145000-175000 GCF_020615455.1 Coregonus clupeaformis | reverse complement strand
GTCTGGCGTCTCACGTCACTCACAACACCGTCTCAAGGTCACGCAGGCCGCTAGCTAACACAAGGATGAATAGAAATTAACATGGATCATTATCCCATCTGCATTTTTATTTCAACCACAAGAAGATGAAGGTCTGTTACAGTGACTGACTTGGGCTCTAAGCCTGAAGCCCCGGATAGCCAACTAAATAGAAAGTGCCGTGTAGCTCAGTTGGTAGAGCATGTTGCTTGCAACGCCAAGGTTGTGGGTTCGATTCCCACGGGGGACCAGTATGAAAACGTATGCACTCACTTACTGTAAGTCACTCTGGATAAGAGTGTCTGCTAAATGACTAAAATGTAAAGCTAGAGTCCATAGAACCTTATTCTAACTAGGAACGTGGTCCTGTAATTCCATTCTAAATGGTATTTAATCCACGAGAGAAAGGAGGGCTGTTATTGGGCCCTGAACACTGGAAAACCACCTAAATAGAGGCCAAGGACATTGAACCTCACATTAATCGCTATCTCTTAGTCTCATTACAACCATCTGACGGTGGAGATATGGGAAAGGCCAGGCCGTTTCATCATATCACATTTCCATTTCCTGACCTGGAGGGGAAAAAAGTTAAATGTTTGATTCAACTTCTTTTAAAAAACGATCCTAGCTACTCTCAAAGATCTCTGAGTGATAGAGACAGACAGAGAGAATGGGAGATAGAGAGAGATGGAGAAAGTGAGATAGAGAGAAGATCTTTTGCTGATTATCCACTTTCTCATATATATTTCCTTCTTTTTATCACTCGTTCTTTATCAATCGTCTTTCTGTGTGAACGACAGAGGGAGAAATGTCACTTTGCCAGCTTCAGGATCTCTCGCTTTCATCTTTTACCAGATCAGTAGAGGAAGAGAGACGGGGTGTTTAAAGTCTGTGTGTGTGTGTACGCATGTGCATGTGTGTGTGTGTGTGTGTTTGCATGCGAGATGCGGCGTTAAAGGCCTTAACGTATCCCTATCCCGGCTCGATCATTTTGAAACGCAGAACTAGATAGAATGACAGTCTGAGTCAGAAAGTGTGTGTGTGTGTCACAATCCAAATGGAATGAAATCTACCTGGCATGCCGTATATATCAAAGACTTAAATCTGAAATATGAAGGGGGAGATGGAGAGGAAACCGAGGAAAGGGGCAGTGAGTGTTTTCTTTTTCTTATTTGAAAGGGGGAGAGATGGATTGAAGAAATGTAATCCTCCCCTCCTCACCTTTTAAAAGGTGTGGGATAAAGCAGGAAGAAGAAGCAGGAAGAAGAAGCAGGAAGAAGAAGCAGGAAGAAGAAGCAGGAAGTCATCCTTTCTTTTATCATCCCTCATTTCCAAGTTTCTATCCTCCTGGTTCCGTTTCCCGCTGTTTTCTTTCGGCGTTCCCGGCGTTCCGACTCAGGTGGGATTATTGTCTGAGACAAAGTCTTGAATATTTTTCATCTATATAGGAGCCCTGTCATGTGTGTGTGTGCGTGTGTGTGTTTTCAATCTAACTACGAGCCCTGTCACTGGCCTGGATTTAGTGTGAAACCTGAAAGAGAGGGATGACTCGGGTCTATCCACAGCTCAAGACATAACCCCTTGCCATTTAATAGAAAATTGGTATGTGAATGACATATGGTGGTATTGGTATGAATGACATATGGTGGTATCGGTATGAATGACATATGGTGGTAATGGTATGAATGACATATGGTGGTATCGGTATGAATGACATATGGTGGTATCGGTATGAATGACATATGGTGGTAATGGTATGAATGACATATGGTGGTATCGGTATGAATGACATATGGTGGTATTGGTATGAATGACATATGGTGGTATCGGTATGAATGACAAATGGTGGTATTGGTAAGAATGACATATGGTGGTAATGGTATGAATGACATGGTGGTAATGGTGTGAATGACATATGGTGGTATTGGTGTGAATGACATATGGTGGTATTGGTGTGAATGACATATGGTGGTAATGGTATGTGAATTACATATGAACGATGAGCCTGTAGAAAAACAGTTATATCAAGGCTGCTTTATACACACACACATACACACACACACACACACACACACACACACGCATACGTGTTTATAGACAATATCAGGACTTATGACAAAAATGTGACATATTGGGACATGCCTTTCCCAAGGTCCAAGAGACCTGGGAATCAGAATAGTTTGGTCCCATGATTCTAGGAATACATCCATCTGTTGAGATTTTGTCTAGGGCTATATTTTGTTCAGACCTGATTTAAATAGTATATATGAGGACTTTTTCAGGTTCATGTGACATATAAGGCCCATAGTAACAGCAGCCCATAGATACACACTGATTTTCAGGTTTATGTGACTTATGAAGAACCTGTAAATAGGGTCTGTATTTGAACGTGGTTCCGGTTACATGTTGAAATGTCTGCATAAGAATCATAGGTGTACAATACTTAACTAAAGCTTAAAAAAAATTATTATAATAATCATGCTCACCAGATAGGTAACCTTCAACAGAAATGCCTATCCATGTTCACATAGCTCATAAATATAATATATTCTCAGTCTACTGTTTAAGTCGTATTATTGTTATTTATAACAATACATTTGCAGTCAATATTCATGTAAAAAAGAGGGAACACTTTATGCCTTACTTTTATTGAGTGCCAGCGAAAATATGCAAATTAACAAATCAATTGAACACCCAGAATAGACCACCTACACTTTGCCTCCTTCCCTGCTATGCACAAGGCAGTAGAAATGGCATGTTTGAAATGAATGAGAAACTCTCTATTAAAGCATCCAGCTTCTATGAAACATGACAGTGTACATTCAGCTAACCTGTCTAAATAACATAGGGATTTACATCATAGTTACATAGTGCAAGTTACCATACACAAGGCCTGTTACAAGCACCCATTGAAATGGTAATAGTTTAACAGTAATTTAAACACCTTGCCACATTCAACAACTTGTGGTTAAGAACAAAGTGCTTCTGAAAACTTAGGAACAATAACAATCCCTTTAAGTACTGTTTATCTCTTTTCCCTGTCAATGAGAGCAGAGTATTAACCTATATCATCAACTGTTATCCCAAAAAAATTTGACCATAAGTAGCAAACATATGCTCATTAATAGCCCTCAATTATACATAAACATACAAACATGTGGGATCTACAGTCGAGCCTATGTGGCATGTTTGTACAAGAACCAACAATATAAATCATTTAAGGGAAATAAAATAATATGAACATGAAACCCACAGATATTAACACTATCTGAGGAGAAGCTGATTGAAATTGGAATTGAATGGTACCTGAGCTACAGTTGGCATGCTCTAGTTCTATCTATTCATCTTCCTTTTTAATGCTACATTTCTGTTGTGGATGTAGTATTTGATAGCAACCCAGTCTCTGTCTTTCAGAGCTACTGGCTCTGCTTGGAGGCAGGAGTCACAGTCCTTTTTACCTGGTATTCTGCAGCTTGTTATGAAATTAAGCAAATGCCGCTCAACAGCTTTCACTTCATCACCTGTCCACTTGCTTCTCACCTTCACAGCTTTCATAAATGGAAACAAAATACAACTGATTAACAATAGCCTGCTAAATACAAATGAATATATACAAATTATTTTTTTTTATCAATAATTAAAAATCTTACTAACCTTGCTTTCCTTTGGAGCACTTTGAGGATGCTTGGGATGTGACTATTTTACCATGTCTTGTTTTTTCTTTACGTTATCCAAGGTGGTTGACTCAGGAGTGCCCTTCATGTTGTCCAGGGTGGTTGACTCAGAACCCTCCATGTTGTCCAGGGTGGTTGACTCAGAAGTGCCCTCCATGTTGTCCAGGGTGGTTGACTCAGAAGTGCCCTCCATGTTGTCCAGGGTGGTTGACTCTGGTGTTTGCCTCAGAAGTGTCTGGTCCCTAGAAGTCTCTGTTGTTGAGCCTTTGCAAAGTAATAATGAATGTGATTATGTTCTATGAGCTTCATGACAATACGTTTGCTTGCTTGTATTATTCACTGTAAACAACCTCAATGTCAGGCAATATGCAATTCTACATTAGATATTAACTGATATTTGAGATATAAACATAAACTGATTGCAAATCCATAAATGTGGAATTACTTATCACCACCAATGTGATTGTTTAAAAACAGATAGAGGATCATTTCGATAATCCCCACAGAAATGTGCATTTATGTGACATAACTTAAAGATATTACCACATATATACAAGTCAGGATACCTTTGCATTGATGTAGGTCAGCAATGGTTTCTTCACTGGAATCATCATCACTCATTTCTACTTCATCTGGTTGGGTAAAAAACATTTACGGCCAATTATTTAAATTAAGGACTAACAACACTTATAATAGTTATATTTGAAGTGGCTAAAAACTATATTTCAAACAAAATTTTACCTTCAGGATTGACCTCAATGTCATCCAGCCCTTTCCCCTGCAGGTAAGGCAGTCTTCCTTTTTCGATTGCTATCAACAGTTTGCTGACTTTTGCGAGCTGCAGGGTACTCTCTGGAAGCCGATAGAATTCTCTATGGACACGGATGTCATGTCCTAGAAAGGTGGCAAGTTGATCCATTTCATTTTCTTTGAGGTTTAGTAGTGTGGACAAAGTGGCGACTTGTTTCCGCAATCTTGTTGAGGTGAGTGCCTCTGGGTTCTTTGCACCACATTGTTTGAATACTTGCGAAAGCAGTCAGAGCCTCTGTAATGGGAAAGGACACCTGGCCGTGTAAACATGTACACATTTTCTTTGTGGACTTGACACTCTTTTCTGCTTATCATGAGGAGGTCCATAGCAGCGATCATGTCAGGGGTTAGAAGCACTGGAACCTTTCTTGACCTTTTACCTCGAATCTCAACTCTCTCAAAGTGCTCTGCAAGCTTCCTCTCGAAGTCAGTAAGGCCCCTCACAATGTCTGGATTCAGCTCCGTAAGATCCCTGGATGTGAAAGACTGAAGCTCCATTTTTGAAACTTCCCCTTCCCTCCTTCTGTTAAATAGTACTACCTGCGTCAAAGTCACTTTAGCAAGATTTCCAAAGCTTTTGCTGTTGGGTTCTTCCTCAAGGTCCTTCATACACTTAGCACGCTCAGTAGCAAGAAACGTGTGCAGCACCGACACATCCTCTGTAAAGGGTCAAACCTGTGGTTTATTCCATTTGGCCTGTTGAAGTGGACCCAATGCGGCAGCTGAAATGGACTCTGTCCACTTTTTCTGATGTAAAGTGGCAAATTGCTTTGCAGACTCTGCAACAGCAGGGCGATTTGCAGTGATGGCATTGCATTGAATAATGCCTGCAACTTTGGCTAAACTGTGTCCCAATTTCAAAGCCAATGATGGGATTTTATACGAGTTGCTTTCGACATCATAACCAGCAACAGATCTTACTGCCTGTATCACATGGGGAAAGTTACAGGGCATAACAAGGACTTCGGTGCTCTTCAAAGGTGTTATAGCCCTTGCCGTTATCAATAGTCTTGCCATCGCTCTCATTTTTGGCGTATGTAGTCATTCCTTCTCTCATATGGTTTCCTGGAATTCAACAGTGACTCGCCGATACAAAGGAATTCAGTTTCACTCCTTACAACCGAGGAAACGTCATCCTGGTTCATTTCACAAGCAATCTTCCAAACAGTTTCCTTAACTGAGTCAGGTCTTGGTAAGTGCAGTTGAATCCATTTTCGCCCAACTTGAGGCTCTCCCTCAACAGACTTCTTCGGGCAGTTTCTCACATGTCTCCATAGGGAATTTCTTGCATACAGTCCTTCGCAAAATTTGCAGTCACGGTAGTCATCAGATGGTTTTGCATTACTAGGTCTTTTACAGGCAACCATCTCTCCAGTGCCACAGCTTGCCACTTCAGTATTATGTTCAAAGTTTCATCTCTTCTTAAGAGAGCGTAACAACTCTCTTCTTTTGCGGGATCCTTTATTAAAACTGAAAGCCATTGCAACATCAGGCTTTTCACTGTGGATGGATTCGAGGTGTCTTGCCAATTTATAAATGGCCTTTTTACAATAAAGACAAAATTGCTTCTTGTTGTACCTGCTTCCTTTTGCTGTTATTGACAAAGGTGTGACATTTATGGAGCTTTTCTGGTGTGATGTGTTCTCTGATGAATTGGCACTGCAGCTTATTACTGAAGTACAAGGATTGCTGCGCATCTTTGAATAACTTAATGTTCTTGGCTTCTCTGAACTGGTGGTACTATCCCCACTGTGTGCTGTAACATTCCCTAATGGTTTGTTCTCTGACAATTTGTGGTGGAGATTCTTTTCTGTGGTTTTATATTCCTTACTACAAGAACTTGTAGTACTTATAATAGAAGCATCCGAGGAATTGCCGCATGAGTCTGGAAGATAGTCTGCAGCATCCGAAGATTCATCAAGGTCTGAAAAAAAAGAAAAAAAAGCATCTAATTCTGTCAATAACTTTATACATGTATTAATACCTAGGGTATCATACTCCCTACAGTACCATCACATTGTGCATAACACCTACATACTCACAGAAAAATGTATTCTAGTAAACTGATTGAAAGACCTCTGTCTCTCAGCTATCTCTTTCTCATAACGATCCTCACAATGATCATGACGGCGCCTCAGATTTTGCAGATGGCGGCTTTTTCTAAGCTGTACAAATTTCTACAATGTTTCCTCACATCAAAAATACCACAATGTGTTAACAAAGAACATGAACTATTTTATCTAATGACAAGAATGCAGCTTTCTTACCTGCTTTGCAGTAGGACACTGGAAGGGTACAATTCCACTGGACTTGCTTGCCTTGAATGAAATTATGAAGAATAAATATTTGTTTTTAATAACACAGTACCGTAACAGTAAATTAGGATATTATACATTATACTGTATGTGAAAATAATTTGGGTTAAGAAATTGACAATACTGTTTTATAGATGACCTATAAATGAAAAAATGAATATGTGGATCTGGGGTTTTCAAGCAAGACTCTATAGAAATGGTTAAAACTGTACAATATCTGCTAACCAACAATATGAGGACCGTGTACACACACCTCTACTCTGGTTGGGTCATACCAACGACTTGCTTGAACAGACTTCATAGATGACGACTGAACACATCTAGAGTCAAGGTTCCTGACTTTGAGTTATTCTTTTGATGTCAAAGAAAGCTCACAACCTTAAAAGTAATGTAAATGGGTCAACTGCAATATAAATTAAATCACGCAAATTGATAAGAAATATGTTAAATGGGCAAAAACATTGCCCCAAAAATACAAAAACATAGGCATTAGAGAGAATAAAGATTAATTTAATGTTTTGAGGGGCGGTTAGTTCTGACAAATGGTCGGGCTAATTTTGTTTACGCTATGATATCGAAACAAGTGATGGGAATTTTGATTTTGTGAACATTTTACACAAAAGGTTGGTTGTAATACAGTAAAAAGCCATTTAATTCATATATTGGAATGAACTGAGACAACAATTTAATTTAAATAGAAAAGATCTACAATAAATGTGTAATAACCTGTTGGAAGGATGAAGTGGATCTCTGTCTCACTTCTGGGTCTGCTGAAGGTTGAGCTGGGATCTTTTCACTTGGTGTCTGCAACGAAATACAACAATAACATGTCAGAAATATAGTGTTTTATAATATAGATCATATCTATTTAGTAAACTAATCATCATACTCAGTTCAGTCACAATATATTCCTAGCACCTGTCTATCATAATCCCCTTTGGGGTGAGACTCATTGCTGAGGTCAAGGGCTGCATTGACCACAGATGTTAGGAAAGATAATTCATATTTGGATCTGGGCTTTTATGCAAGACTCTATAGAAATGGTTAAAACTGTACAATATCTGCTAACCAACAATATGAGGACCGTGTAACACACACACACTCTACTCTGGTTGGGTCATACCATATCGGGACGTAATCTGAAACACATTTACGTCTTGAACATCCTAATTACCAAATGAGGACTTGACGACTGAACACATCTGGAGTCAAGGTTCCTGACTTTGAGTTATCCTTTTGTTGTCAAAGAAAGCTCACAACCTTAAAAGTAATGTAAATGGATCAACTGCCATATAAATTAAATCACGCAAATTGACAAGAAATATGTTAAATGGGCAAAAACATTGCCCCAAAAATACAAAAACATAGGCATTAGAGAGAATAAAGATTAATGTTATGTTTTGAGGGGCGGTTAGTTCTGTCAAATGGTCGGGCTAATTTTGTTTACGCTATGATATCGAAACAAGTTATGGGAATGTTGATTTTGTGAACATTTTACACAAAAGGTTGGTTGTAATACAGTAAAAAGCCATTTAATTTATATATTGGAATGAACTGAGACAACAATTTAATTTAAATTGAAAAGATCTACAATAAATGTGTAATAACCTGTTGGAAGGATGAAGTGGATCTCTGTCTCACTTCTGGGTCTGCTGAAGGTTGAGCTGGGATCTTGTCACTTGGTGTCTGCAACGAAATACAACAATAACATGTCAGAAATATTTTGTTTTATAATATAGATCATATCTATTTAGTAAACTAATGATCATACTCAGTTCAGTCACAATATATTCCTACCACCTGTCTATCATAATCGCCTTTGGGGTGAGACTCATTGCTGAGGTCAAGGGCTGCATTGACCACAGATGTTAGGAAAGATAATTCATACGTGGATCTGGGCTTTTTATGCAAGACACTATAGAAATGGTTAAAACTGTACAATATCTGCTAACCAACAATATGAGGACCGTGTAACACACACACTCTACTCTGGTTGGGTCATACCATATCGGGACGTCATCTGAAACACATTTACGTCTAGAACAGCATTAGTACCAAATGAGGACTTGACGACTGAACACATCTAGAGTCAAGGTTCCTGACTTTGAGTTATCCTTTTGTTGTCAAAGAAAGCTCACAACCTTAAAAGTAATGTAAATGGATCAACTGCCATATAAATTAAATCACGCAAATTGATAAGAAATATGTTAAATGGGCAAAAACATTGCCCCATAAATACAAAAACATAGGCATTAGAGAGAATAAAGAATAATTTTATGTTTTGAGGGGCGGTTAGTTCTGTCAAATGGTTGGGCTAATTTTGTTTACGCTATGATATCGAAACAAGTTATGGGAATGTTGATTTTGTGAACATTTTACACAAAAGGTTGGTTGTAATACAGTAAAAAGCCATTTAATTCATATTTTGGAATGAACTGAGACAACAATTTAATTTAAACAGAAAAGATCTACAATAAATGTGTAATAACCTGTTGGAAGGATGAAGTGGATCTCTGTCTCACTTCTGGGTCTGCTGAAGGTTGAGCTGGGATCTTGTCACTTGGTGTCTGCAACGAAATACAACAATAACATGTCAGAAATATAGTGTTTTATAATATAGATCATATCTATTTCGTAAACTAATGATCATACTCAGTTCAGTCACAATATATTCCTACCACCTGTCTATCATAATCGCCTTTGGGGTGAGACTCATTGCTGAGCTCAAGGGCTGCATTGACCACAGATGTTAGGAAAGATAATTCATATGTGGATCTGGGCTTTTTATGCAAGACTCTATAGAAATGGTTAAAACTGTACAATATCTGCTAACCAACAATATGAGGACCGTGTAACACACACACTCTACTCTGGTTGGGTCATACCATATCGGGACGTCATCTGAAACACATTTACGTCTTGAACAGCCTTAGTACCAAATGAGGACTTGACGACTGAACACATCTATAGTCAAGGTTCCTGACTTTGAGTTATCCTTTTGTTGTCAAAGAAAGCTCACAACCTTAAAAGTAATGTAAATGGATCAACTGCCATATAAATTAAATCAGGCAAATTGATAAGAAATATGTTAAATGGGCAAAAACATTGCCCCAAAAATACAAAAACATAGGCATTAGAGAGAATAAAGATTAATGTTATGTTTTGAGGGGCGGTTAGTTCTGTCAAATGGTCGGGCTAATTTTGTTTACGCTATGATATCGAAACAAGTTATGGGAATGTTGATTTTGTGAACATTTTACACAAAAGGTTGGTTGTAATATAGTAAAAAGCCATTTAATTCATATTTTGGAATGAACTGAGACAACAATTTAATTTAAATAGAAAAGATCTACAATAAATGTGTAATAACCTGTTGGAAGGATGAAGTGGATCTCTGTCTCACTTCTGGGTCTGCTGAAGGTTGAGCTGGGATCTTGTCACTTGGTGTCTGCAACGAAATACAACAATAACATGTCAGAAATATTGTGTTTTATAATATAGATCATATCTATTTCGTAAACTAATGATCATACTCAGTTCAGTCACAATATATTCCTACCACCTGTCTATCATTATCCCCTTTGGGGTGAGACTCATTGCTGAGGTCAAGGGCTGCATTGACCACAGATGTTAGGAAAGATAATTCATATGTGGATCTGGGCTTTTTATGCAAGACTCTATAGAAATGGTTAAAACTGTACAATATCTGCTAACCAACAATATGAGGACCGTGTAACACACACACTCTACTCTGGTTGGGTCATACCATATCGGGACGTCATCTGAAACACATTTACGTCTTGAACAGCCTTAGTACCAAATGAGGACTTGACGACTGAACACATCTAGAGTCAAGGTTCCTGACTTTGAGTTATCCTTTTGTTGTCAAAGAAAGCTCACAACCTTAAAAGTAATGTAAATGGATCAACTGCCATATAAATTAAATCACGCAAATTGATAAGAAATATGTTAAATGGGCAAAAACATTGCCCCAAAAATACAAAAACATAGGCATTAGAGAGAATAAAGATTAATTTTATGTTTTGAGGGGCGGTTAGTTCTGTCAAATGGTTGGGCTAATTTTGTTTACGCTATGATATCGAAACAAGTAATGGGAATGTTGATTTTGTGAACATTTTACACAAAAGGTTGGTTGTAATACAGTAAAAAGCCATTTAATTCATATTTTGGAATGAACTGAGACAACAATTTAATTTAAATAGAAAAGATCTACAATAAATGTGTAATAACCTGTTGGAAGGATGAAGTGGATCTCTGTCTCACTTCTGGGTCTGCTGAAGGTTGAGCTGGGATCTTGTCACTTGGTGTCTGCAACGAAATACAACAATAACATGTCAGAAATATTGTGTTTTATAATATAGATCATATCTATTTCGTAAACTAATGATCATACTCAGTTCAGTCACAATATATTCCTACCACCTGTCTATCATAATCCCCTTTGGGGTGAGACTCATTGCTGAGGTCAAGGGCTGCATTGACCACAGATGTTAGGAAAGATAATTCATATATGGATCTGGGCTTTTTATGCAAGACTCTATAAAAATGGTTAAAACTGTACAATATCTGCTAACCAACAATATGAGGACCGTGTAACACACACACTCTACTCTGGTTGGGTCATACCATATCGGGACGTCATCTGAAACACATTTACGTCTTGAACAGCCTTATTACCAAATGAGGACTTGACGACTGAACACATCTATAGTCAAGGTTCCTGACTTTGAGTTATCCTATTGTTGTCAAAGAAAGCTCACAACCTTAAAAGTAATGTAAATGGATCAACTGCCATATAAATTAAATCACGCAAATTGATAAGAAATATGTTAAATGGGCAAAAACATTGCCCCAAAAATACAAAAACATAGGCATTAGAGAGAATAAAGATTAATTTTATGTTTTGAGGGGCGGTTAGTTCTGTCAAATGGTCGGGCTAATTTTGTTTACGCTATGATATCGAAACAAGTTATGGGAATGTTGATATTGTGAACATTTTACACAAAAGGTTGGTTGTAATACAGTAAAAAGCCATTTAATTCATATTTTGGAATGAACTGAGACAACAATTTAATTTAAATAGAAAAGATCTACAATAAATGTGTAATAACCTGTTGGAAGGATGAAGTGGATCTCTGTCTCACTTCTGGGTCTGCTGAAGGTTGAGCTGGGATCTTGTCACTTGGTGTCTGCAACGAAATACAACAATAACATGTCAGAAATATTGTGTTTTATAATATAGATCATATCTATTTCAGTAAACTAATGATCATACTCAGTTCAGTCACAATATATTCCTACCACCTGTCTATCATAATCGCCTTTGGGGTGAGACTCATTGCTGAGGTCAAGGGCTGCATTGACCACAGATGTTAGGAAAGATAATTCATATGTGGATCTGGGCTTTTTATGCAAGACTCTATAGAAATGGTTAAAACTGTACAATATCTGCTAACCAACAATATGAGGACCGTGTAACACACACACTCTACTCTGGTTGGGTCATACCATATCGGGACGTCATCTGAAACACATTTACGTCTTGAACAGCCTAATTACCAAATGAGGACTTGACGACTGAACACATCTGGAGTCAAGGTTCCTGACTTTGAGTTATCCTTTTGTTGTCAAAGAAAGCTCACAACCTTAAAAGTAATGTAAATGGATCAACTGCCATATAAATTAAATCACGCAAATTGATAAGAAATATGTTAAATGGGCAAAAACATTGCCCCAAAAATACAAAAACATAGGCATTAGAGAGAATAAAGATTAATTTTATGTTTTGAGGGGCGGTTAGTTCTGTCAAATGGTCGGGCTAATTTTGTTTACGCTATGATATCGAAACAAGTTATGGGAATGTTGATTTTGTGAACATTTTACACAAAAGGTTGGTTGTAATACAGTAAAAAGCCATTTAATTCATATTTTGGAATGAACTGAGACAACAATTTAATTTAAATAGAAAAGATCTACAATAAATGTGTAATAACCTGTTGGAAGGATGAAGTGGATCTCTGTCTCACTTCTGGGTCTGCTGAAGGTTGAGCTGGGATCTTGTCACTTGGTGTCTGCAACGAAATACAACAATAACATGTCAGAAATATTGTGTTTTATAATATAGATCATATCTATTTCAGTAAACTAATGATCATACTCAGTTCAGTCACAATATATTCCTACCACCTGTCTATCATAATCGCCTTTGGGGTGAGACTCATTGCTGAGGTCAAGGGCTGCATTGACCACAGATGTTAGGAAAGATAATTCATATGTGGATCTGGGCTTTTTATGCAAGACTCTATAAAAATGGTTAAAACTGTACAATATCTGCTAACCAACAATATGAGGACCGTGTAACACACACACTCTACTCTGGTTGGGTCATACCATATCGGGACGTAATCTGAAACACATTTACGTCTTGAACAGCCTAATTACCAAATGAGGACTTGACGACTGAACACATCTGGAGTCAAGGTTCCTGACTTTGAGTTATCCTTTTGTTGTCAAAGAAAGCTCACCACCTTAAAAGCAATGTAAATGGATCAACTGCCATATAAATTAAATCACGCAAATTGATAAGAAATATGTTAAATGGGCAAAAACATTGCCCCAAAAATACAAAAACATAGGCATTAGAGAGAATAAAGATTAATTTTATGTTTTGAGGGGCGGTTAGTTCTGTCAAATGGTCGGGCTAATTTTGTTTACGCTATGATATCGAAAGAAGTTATGGGAATTTTGATATTGTGAACATTTTACACAAAAGGTTGGTTGTAATACAGTAAAAAGCCATTTAATTCATATTTTGGAATGAACTGAGACAACAATTTAATTTAAATAGAAAAGATCTACAATAAATGTGTAATAACCTGTTGGAAGGATGAAGTGGATCTCTGTCTCACTTCTGGGTCTGCTGAAGGTTGAGCTGGGATCTTGTCACTTGGTGTCTGCAACGAAATACAACAATAACATGTCAGAAATATTGTGTTTTATAATATAGATCATATCTATTTAGTAAACTAATGATCATACTCAGTTCAGTCACAATATATTCCTACCACCTGTCTATCATAATCGCCTTTGGGGTGAGACTCATTGCTGAGGTCAAGGGCTGCATTGACCACAGATGTTAGGAAAGATAATTCATATGTGGATCTGGGCTTTTTATGCAAGACTCTATAGAAATGGTTAAAATTGTACAATATCTGCTAACCAACAATATGAGGACCGTGTAACACACACACTCTACTCTGGTTGGGTCATACCATATCGGGACGTCATCTGAAACACATTTACGTCTTGAACAGCCTAATTACCAAATGAGGACTTGACGACTGAACACATCTAGAGTCAAGGTTCCTGACTTTGAGTTATCCTTTTGTTGTCAAAGAAAGCTCACAACCTTAAAAGTAATGTAAATGGATCAACTGCCATATAAATTAAATCACGCAAATTGATAAGAAATATGTTAAATGGGCAAAAACATTGCCCCAAAAATACAAAAACATAGGCATTAGAGAGAATAAAGATTAATTTTATGTTTTGAGGGGCGGTTAGTTCTGTCAAATGTTTGGGCTAATTTTGTTTACGCTATTATATCGAAACAAGTTATGGGAATGTTGATTTTGTGAACATTTTACACAAAAGGTTGGTTGTAATACAGTAAAAAGCCATTTAATTCATATTTTGGAATGAACTGAGACAACAATTTAATTTAAATAGAAAAGATCTACAATAAATATGTAATAACCTGTTGGAAGGATGAAGTGGATCTCTGTCTCACTTCTGGGTCTGCTGAAGGTTGAGCTGGGATCTTGTCACTTGGTGTCTGCAACGAAATACAACAATAACATGTCAGAAATATTGTGTTTTATAATATAGATCATATCTATTTAGTAAACTAATGATCATACTCAGTTCAGTCACAATATATTCCTACCACCTGTCAATCATAATCGCCTTTGGGGTGAGACTCATTGCTGAGGTCAAGGGCTGCATTGACCACAGATGTTAGGAAAGATAATTCATATGTGGATCTGGGCTTTTTATGCAAGACTCTATAGAAATGGTTAAAACTGTACAATATCTGCTAACCAACAATATGAGGACCGTGTAACACACACACTCTACTCTGGTTGGGTCATACCATATCGGGACGTAATCTGAAACACATTTACGTCTTGAACAGCCTAATTACCAAATGAGGACTTGACGACTGAACACATCTGGAGTCAAGGTTCCTGACTTTGAGTTATCCTTTTGTTGTCAAAGAAAGCTCACCACCTTAAAAGCAATGTAAATGGATCAACTGCCATATAAATTAAATCACGCAAATTGATAAGAAATATGTTAAATGGGCAAAAACATTGCCCCAAAAATACAAAAACATAGGCATTAGAGAGAATAAAGATTAATTTTATGTTTTGAGGGGCGGTTAGTTCTGTCAAATGGTCGGGCTAATTTTGTTTATGCTTTGATATTGAAAGAAGTTATGGGAATTTTGATATTGTGAACATTTTACCAAAAGGTTGGTTGTAATACAGTAAAAAGCCATTTAATTCATATTTTGGAATGAACTGAGACAACAATTTAATTTAAATAGAAAAGATCTACAATAAATGTGTAATAACCTGTTGGAAGGATGAAGTGGATCTCTGTCTCACTTCTGGGTCTGCTGAAGCTTGAGCTGGGATCTTGTCACTTGGTGTCTGCAACGAAACACAACAATAAATATTCTGTATTATACTCTATTTAATCAGTGTATACAGTTGAAGTCGGAAGTTTACATACACTTAGGTTGGAATCATTAAAACTCGTTTTTCAACCACTCCACAAATTTCTTGTTAACAAACTATCGTTTTGGCAAGTTGGTTAGGACATCTACTTTGTGCATGATACAAGTAATTTTTCCAACAATTGTTTACAGACAGATTTTTTCACTTATAATTCACTGTATCACAATTCCAGTGGGTCAGAAGTTTACATACACTAAGTTGACTGTGCCTTTAAACAGCTTGGAAAATTCCAGAAAATGATGTCATGGCTTTAGAAGCTTCTGATAGGTTAATTGACATCATTTGAGTCAATTGGAGGTGTACCTGTGGATTTATTTCAAGGCCTACCTTCAAACTCAGTGCCTCTTTGCTTGACATCATGGGAAAATCAAAAGAAATCAGCCAAGACCTCCGAAAAAAATTTGTACACCTCCACAAGTCTGGTTCATCCTTGGGAGCAATTTCCAAACGCCTGAAGGTACCACGTTCATCTGTACAAACAATAGTACGCAAGTATAAACACCATGGGACCACGAAGCCGTCATACCGCTCAGGAAGGAGACGCGTTCTGTCTCCTAGAGATGCATGTACTTTGGTGCGAAAGGTGCAAATCAATCCCAGAACAACAGCAAAGGACCTTGTGATGATGCTGGAGGAAACAGGTACAAAAGTATCTATATCCACAGTAAAACAAGTCCTATATCGACATAACCTGAAAGGCCGCTCAGCAAGGAAGAAGCCACTGCTTCAAAACCGCCATAAAAAAGCCAGACTGTGGTTTGCAACTGCACATGGGGACAAAGATCGTACTTTTTGGAGAAATGTCCTCTGGTCTGATGAAACAAAAATAGAACTGTTTGGCCTTAATGACCATCAATATGTTTGGAGGAAAAAGGGGGTAGGCTTGCAAGCCGAAGGACACCATCCCAACCGTGAAGCACGGGGGTGGCAGCATCATGCTGTGGGGGTGTTTTGCTGCAGGAGGGACTGGTGCGCTTAAAAAAATAGATGGCATCATGAGGAAGGAAAATTATGTGGATATATTGAAGCAACATCTCAAGACATCAGTCAGGAAGTTAAAGCTTGGTCGCAAATGGGTCTTCCAAATGGACAATGACCCCAAGCATACTTCCAAAGTTGTGGCAAAATGGCTTAAGGACAACAAAGTCAAGGTTTTGGAGTGGCCATCAAAAAGCCCTGACCTCAATCCTATAGAAAATGTGTGGGCAGAACTGAAAAAGCGTGTGCGAGCAAGGAGGCCTACAAACCTGACTCAGTTACACCAGCTCTGTCAGGAGGAATCGGCCAAAATTCACCCAACTTATTGTGGGAAGCTTGTGGAAGGCTACCCGAAACGTTTGACCCAAGTTAAACAATTTAAAGGCAATGCTACCAAATACTAATTGAGTGTATGTAAACTTCTGACCCACTGGGAATGTGATGAAAGAAATAAAAGCTGAAATAAATAATTCTCTCTACTATTATTCTGACATTTCACATTCTTAAAATAAAGTGGTGATCCTAACTGACCTAAAACAGGGAATTTTTACTTGGATTAAATGTCAGGAATTGTGAAAAACTGAGTTTAAATGTATTTGGCTAAGGTGTATGTAAACTTCCGACTTCAACTGTATATATATATATAAAGCGGTGACAACATACATGTAAGAAGGGACATGTATTTATATATTTTATAATTCTTTGACAGATCCTATACATTATAATATATCAAAGCAGATTTACTTACCAGAGCACGCCATGGCCACTGAGATTATCCATAATCATAGGTTATTTCACTCTCTGCTTGGATGTTTTCAATAGCAAACAAGCAAAGATGAGGTTTACATTGGACTATCATCTTTTTCATTTTGCAATTTGGGGACCTGTGGGCATCATTTACCAGCCTCCCCAGTGAACCATCTTCGCAGGATGCATCTATGCTAAAATTGAAGAGGGAAACAGATTTACGTTTTCTCCACAAAACATATAAACATATAGAGATTAACTGATGTCTTATAGGGTTTTACTTACCACCATGAGCCATTGTTCCATTCAAAATCAAACAAGAAAGCATTTTGCTTTTCCGTATACTTCCCCTGCCTCTTGTCCCATTCATATTGCGATATAAACTCCCCACGGTACTCGAGGACAAAGGATCCCTTTTTCAATTGGTGCTGAGGCAAATACACCACGTCCTGATGTAACAAAGTTAAGAACTTAGTATCAAGTAATACAGTTCAAATTAGGTTAATGAATTGCAGTTGATCAGACCCATTTAGCCTGCTTATCAATGTGTATGATTTAATATTTAGGGGAAAGATCCATTGCAGGGGTGCAAACTGGTAAGGACCCAAAAAGGTGACATCATTCAAAATAAATTTGGTCTGAAAACTATGAAATCACGAGGAGACGTATTTTATGTTGGATTTAATGACAGATCTACAGCTAAAAACGGAAACGCCGAAACAATGGCGTTAAAGCGGGGCAAAAAGAGATGTGATCCCCGGTCAGGTTCCAGCAGTTATCACCACTAGACCTGCAGTGACTTGCACCGCTGAGTCTGCCTTTGACTCCTCGCTTTAGACCGCTTTATTGCAGACTTTCTATTTAAGGACATCAGCGTACACAAAAAATCCCAAATCACAACAGGCAGGGATTACGCACACACCCACTCACGTTGTGAACATGACTCTGTCGGTAGGCCTACTCGGCGGTGCATTTTCGCTGTTCTGTTAACTTGAATGGTGCCGTATTTGTTCTACGCGCTGATACGCATCATTCACATATATTGTAAATTTTTATCACCCAAATGCTTCTACATTCCGTTTATCGTTGGGGTTGTTATGATCAAATGTTAAAAACATTTTGAAACCATACCGGCTTTCACACATAGCGCGAACGGTCTGCCGACTGGCCAAGGAAATTACCACCAATATCACACATTCTAATAGAAGTTGGGAGGTGTAGTTCATAAATCTTGAATATTTTTCCCCATCCCCCAACTGCTTGCAAAAGAATCACAACATAACTTCTGAAATTGGATGTTAAAGCCGTATGTGTCTAATGCAGCGGTACGCAGTGATTTTTTCACTTGTGTAAGACTTGAATGTGTTTCAAATGACATCCCAATATGGTATGACCCAATAAGTGTAGCTTGTGTGTATAACATACCTTTATAGTCATTGATCCATTTGACTTTATACAAGGCTTGTCACTTCCAGAAATAATAAAATGAATAGCCTCAGCCTCAGGACTAAGTCTGGCTCTTCGTTTTGACATGCTCTTCAATTGCCCATGTGCTCCTCAACTAGAAAACATCTACATTGGATGACAAAAAGTCAGCGAGACAAATACAGAAAAGACTAATACTTGATTTGAATCGAATAAGGATATATCAAATGGTATTAGTCTGCCTTTAGTCATATCGTGCTCATGTTCTTACTAATGCAGCATCCGGTTAGCTTATTAGGCTAACCGATCAGTGCAAACCTTATGCAACTGCAATCACAATAGCAATCTTTTCACAGTAAGCACAGTAAGCAATCTTAACACCTTCAAAGATAAATACTGTTATAAAAGTATAGTACTGTAAACTCTACAAATAACATTATCTGAACTGAACAACCAATATCATCACTTTGGCTTTAAATGGAAAAACATGATAGTGCTAAGTAACATTTGTGGTCAAGAACACTTAAATGTAAGAACAGCTTAGATAATAACTATCTCTTTAGTTGTAAATGAAGAAAAATAAATGTATTACCTTCATTTCTCTTGCACTTCTTCCAGTTCTGAATTTTCCATGTGGCAAAAGTCCTTTTCATTCCTTTCAGCTAATTTGCTAACATTAGCTTATCTGGCTAATTGATGCTAAATTACGTTTTTTATTTGAGGGATTTAGGAGGATTTTATGATAATAAATAAATAATATGCCATTTAGCAGACGCTTTTATCCAAAGCTTAGTTATAGTTGACTATGATGACATGTATTATGTGTATTCAAGTAAATCTATCTTGAATAGTTGGAAAGTGTGCTCAAACAAAATCAGGAAATGTCATGTAACTAAAGTGTGTCACGTGACTAAAGTGTGTCACGTGACTAAAGTGTGTTTAAAGTGTGTTAATGTTCCAAAACTGACCACTAGGTGGCGTATTCACAGGTGAGCAAAAAGCGTAAACACACACACACACTTCAAATCATGAGATTGTGACATTTAAAGACTTTTCAGATTTTTGGTTTAGGGGCATTCTATGGTCGTCTAGAACACTGTAGTGAGCTCGGAAAAATGAGGACTCCAAAAATGTCCTCATATTTCCGAGCGTCCTGACATTGAAGGTGAGTTGTCATAAAATTGTCTTCATATGTCACCAAAACGAGTACACACACACACACACACACACACACACACACAGTCGCTGTAGATGCTGCTCACTCTGGCTCTCTGCATAATAATAATTTAATGTCTGTCTGATTATTATGCAGAGAGTGACTGTGTGGTGTGTGGTGTGTGTGTGTGTATGCTGTGTGTGTGTGTGTGTGTGCGTCTGGCATGTGTGTGTGTCTGACGTGTGTGTGTGTTTGTGTTTGCGAAGGACCTGTTATTTGTGAGGTTATAGTTGACTCGTCAGAGCAGATCAAAATTAATGACCTTCCCTGGCGAGCCTCACACACTCCAGTGGCCCACTGATGAGACTCCAGTGGCCACACACACACATACCTGGCAGACTCTAGTTCAATTAGCATTTTTATTAAGGGAGAGCAGATGAGAGGAGAGGGGAGGAGAGAGGAGGAAAAAGAGAGGGGAGAGGAGAGGAGAGGAGAGGAGAGGAGAGGAGAGGAGAGGAGAGGAGAGGAGAGGAGGGAGAGGAGAGGAGAGGAGAGGAGAGGAGAGGAGAGGAGAGGAGAGGAGAGGAGAGGAGAGGAGAGGAGAGGAGAGGAGAGGAGAGGAGAGGGGATGGGATGGGATGGGGCTGTGTGTGCATGTGTTTTGAGTGACATAAGAGGGAGTAGGCTATCATCAAAGGCTGAGCCAGAGGAGACTCAGGAGATCAGACAAAGAGGGGGTGATTGACAGCTGTATAAGAGTGGAAAGGGAATAGCCTAAAGGAGAGACAGACAGACAGTCAGGGAGGGGAGAAGGGTTGAGAAAGTTGGTGTGTAAGTGTTTTTGCGCGTGTGGCAAAAGAGGGCCAGCACTTCCAGAGATGGTACACATTCTCTTTCTCTAACACTCACACTCTCTACATTCATTTCCTCTCTCTCTCTCTCTCTCTCTCTCTCTCTCTCTCTCTCTCTCTCTCTCTCTCTCTCTCTCTCTCTCTCTCTCTCTCTCTCTCTCTCTCTCTCTCTCTCTCTTTCTCTCTCTCCTCTCTCTCCTTCTCTCTCTCTCTTTCTCTCTCTCCTTCTCTTTCTCTCTCTTCCTCTCGCTCTTTCTCTTTCTCTCTCTCTTTCTATTTCTCTTTCTCTTTCTCTTTCTCTTTCTCTTTCTCTTTCTCTTTCTCTTTCTCTTTCTCTTTCTCTCTCTCTCTTTCTCTCTCTCTCCTCTCTCTCTCTCTCTCTCTCTCTCTCTCTCTCTCTCACTCTCTCACTCTCTCTCTCTTCCTTTCTCTCTTTCTCTCTCACTCTTGCTGCCGTATGTTAATTCATCTTCAGTCTATGAATGAACCACAGGGCCACAAATTCAACCAGACACTAATTGGACCACTGAAAATAGGCAAAAAGGGAACCGCTCTCCAGTCTGAACTTCATAAACGGTGTCATGACTTATTCTGCATCCCACAACCGCAAAAGAAACTCTTCCTGATTTCATTAAGACGGCCTGTTTCAGGAACTGTCTCCTGATTAACCCTCCCTCTCTCTTTCTCGCTCTCAGTTAATTTACATTTAACTAGTTAGTGACTATGTACAGCACTCAATGTTCTCCATGGAGAGAGAAAGAAAGAAAGAAAGAAAGAAAGAAAGAAAGAAAGAAAGAAAGAAAGAAAGAAAGAAAGAAAGAAAGAAAGAAAGAAAGAAAGAAAGAAAGAAAGAAAGAAAGAAAGAAAGAAATAAAGAAAGAAAGAAAGAAAGAAAGAAAGAAAGAAAGAAAGAAAGAAAGAAAGAACATGGAGGAGGCAGAGAGATACAGAGAAATGTAGAGAGAGAGAGGAGCCAGAGAGATACGGAGAAATGTAGAGAGAGAGTGAGGAGGCAGAGAGCTACAGAGAATGTAGAGAGAGAGGGAGGAGGCAGAGAGATACAGAGAAATGTAGAGAGAGGGGGAGGAGGCAGAGAGATACAGAAAAATGTAGAGAGAGAGGGAGGCAGATAGATACAGAGAAATGTAGAGAGAGAGAGAGGAGAAAGAGAGATACAGAGAAATGTAGAGAGAGAGAGAGGAGGCAGAGAGATACAGAGAAATGTAGAGAGAGAGAGGAGGCAGAGAGATACAGAGAAATGTAGAGAGAGAGGGAGGAGGCAGAGATATACAGAGAAATGTAGAGAGAGAGGGAGGAGGCAGAGAGATACAGAGAAATGTAGAGAGAGAGAGAGGAGGCAGAGAAAGAAATGTAGAGAGAGAGAGGAGGCAGAGAGATACAGAGAAATGTAGAGAGAGAGAGAGGAGGCAGAGAAATGTAGAGAGAGAGAGGAGGCAGAGAAATACAGAGAAATGTAGAGAGAGAGGGAGGAGGCAGAGAGATACAGAGAAATGTAGAGAGAGAGGGAGGAGGAAGAGAAATGTAGAGAGAGAGAGGAGGCAGAGAGATACAGAGAAATGTGGAGAGAGAGGGAGGAGGCAGAGAGATACAGAGAAATGTAGAGAGAGAGGGAGGAGGCAGAGAAATGTAGAGAGAGAGGAGGCAGAGAGATACAGAGAAATGTAGAGAGAGAGAGAGGAGGCAGAGAAATGTAGAGAGAGAGAGGAGGCAGAGATATACAGAGAAATGTAGAGAGAGAGAGGAGGCAGAGAAATGTAGAGAGAGAGAGGAGGCAGAGAGATACAGAGAAATGTAGAGAGAGAGGGAGGAGGCAGAGAGATACAGAGAAATGTAGAGAGAGAGGGAGGAGGCAGAGAGATACAGAGAAATGTAGAGAGAGAGAGGAGGCAGAGAGATACAGAGAAATGTAGAGAGAGAGAGAGGAGGCAGAGAGATACAGAGAAATGTAGAGAGAGAGGGAGGCAGAGAGATACAGAGAAATGTAGAGAGAGAGAGGAGGCAGAGAGATACAGAGAAATGTAGAGAGAGAGAGGAGGCAGAGAGATACAGAGAAATGTAGAGAGAGAGGGAGGAGGCAGAGAGATACAGAGAAATGTAGAGAGAGAGGGGAGGCAGAGAGATACATAGAAATGTAAAGAGAGAGGGAGGAGGCAGAGAGATACAGAGAAATGTAGAGAGAGAGAGAGGAGGCAGAGAGATACAGAGAAATGTAGAGAGAGAGAGGAGGCAGAGAGATACAGAAGTAGAGAGAGAGAGAGAGAGAAGGCATGAAGAGAGAGAGAGAGAGAGAGAGAGAGAGAGAGAGAGAGAGAGAGAGAGGCAGAGAGAGAGAGAGAGAGGAGAGAGAGATGGGAGAGGAGAGAGAGAGAGAGAGAGAGAGAGAGAGAGAGAGAGAGAGAGAGAGAGATGGAGAGACAGAGGAGACAGGAAAAGAGAGACAGACTGTGTGTGAGAAGGAGGAGAGTCCAGCCCAGAGTAGGCTAAGTCTGCTGATGGTTTAGTTTAGTGTCAGTTGAGACAGACAGATTGATGGATGCCCTAGAGGAGCAGGCAGGCGTGTGTGTGGGCGGTGGAAGGACCCCATAATGAGACCTCCCTAGTAGGCTGACTCCAACACCTTTATAACACAGAGATGGCGTGTGTATATGTCTGTGTGCCAGTGTGTGTGTGTGTATGTGTGTGTGTGTGTGTGTGTGTGTGTGTGTGCACGTGTGTGTGTGTGTGTGCGTGTTTGTGTGAATGATGGCGAGGGCAGCCCTATACACTGATATTAATCATAGAGCCAGTCTCTCCCTTGACCCCTGACCTCATCCAACAATGCATCAGCCGGAAGGCCACAGGTCCTTTTTTTGCTTCCGAAATCGCACCCTATTCCCTATGTGGTGCACTACTTTTCATTCTAATGGTTAAAGGGATGGTTCAGAGATTTGACATATTTCGATGTTTGTTTCCTTCGATGTTTGTTTCCAAAGGTCGTCCTACTTGTTTACTTACCTTGACTGGAGTCTAGGGACAGGAAGTGACCCTCTACACTTTGGTTTTGTTAATCTAGCCACTGCAAACAATAAACAACATTAGCATGTTTATGGTCAATTCCCCATATAGGTCAATCTCCCCCCCATTTTAGCATGTATCACATTTCATCTATAGACTGCCTTCAAGGTCACGAAGCAAATATCAAAATATATCAAATCTCTCAACTATTCTGCGCACCGAGGTTAGGATTGAACCTGAACTGATCTTAGATCTGTGCCTGAGGGGAAAGAAAGAGGGGAGAGAGAGAAGGATGATTGAATGGCAAACGAGGGCTTACTTTATCTCTCTGTATGATCTGTCCATCACAGAGAGATCAGACCTGGTAATGGGATGGAGCTGTCAGGTCTTACATGTTTCTCTTCATTGACAGAAATGATAGGATCATCATATATGTATTAGACTGACAAAGAATAGGACTGGGACCCTTTAAACTACCTATAAGTTTCTTTTTGGTTTCACACACACACACACACACACACACAAACACACACACCCAACAGAGCGACAGACAGGCACCTCGTGCCCTCTACTCATCTCCATAACTCTACGACTATTCATCATTTATTTCCTCTGTTCTGTCGTTCAACAACACTGCTCGCTCAGCAACTTCTCTCCCTACCTCTCCATCCATCTCTCTCTCTCTCTCTTTCTCTCTCTCTCTCTCCCTCCTCTAGGTGAAACCGATCTCTCGTTCACGCCACTCTGAGTTCATCACCTCTCCGCCCCCCTATCCCCCTCTCTTCTCATCTCTCCTTCCTCTCCTCCTCTCCGGCTCTGCTCCACGCCACAACATTTTCACACCTATCAGGCTTTTCCTTTGTTCCTCTTCCTCATCTCTCCCCAGCAGGCCTGGGTTCTGTTTCTTCTGTCTTCATGCTGTTGTCCTCTCCTTGTTGCCGTAGCACAAGAAAATAAAACAATATGAAATAAAGAAAGAGGTTAAGCGAGGGAGGGATGAAATGGAGAAAGACGAGGGATGTGCAGAAAAGACAAAAGAGAAGAGAGAGAAGAGGAAAAAAGTGGATGTTTCTTTCGAAGGGAAAGGGGGAAACATCTCCACGGCAACAGCAATGTGAGATCCAATAGTGGTGTAAGAGGGAGAGAAGTGTCAGCTGGGACTTGTAGTCTTCCCTTGAGATACAGCAGCAAAACAGTAGTATCACTCAGGCCTTTATACTGTTAACTGTCTTTATGATACATATTGAGACAGTACAGTATTATCACTCAGGCCTTTATACTGTTAACGGTCTTTATGATACATATTGAGACAGCACAGTATTATCACTCAGGCCTTTAGACTGTTAACTGTCTTTATGGTACATATTGAGACAATACAGTATTATCACTCAGGCCTTTAGACTGTTAACTGTCTTTATACATTTTACATTTTAGTCATTTAGCAGACACTCTTATCCAGAGCGACTTACAGGAGCAATTAGGGTTAAGTGCCTTGCTCAAGGGCACATTTACGTCATTTAGCAGACGCTCTTATCCAGAGCGACTCACAAATTGGTGCATTCACCCCTATAGCCAGTGGGATAACCACTTTACAATTTTTGTGGGGGGGTAGAAGGATTACTTTATCCTATCCCAGGTATTCCTTAAAGAGGTGGGGTTTCAAATGTCTCCGGAAGGTGGTGAGTGACTCCGCTGTCCTGGCGTCGTGAGGGAGTTTGTTCCACCATTGGGGTGCCAGAGCAGCGAACAGTTTTGACTGGGCTGAGCGGGAACTATGCTTCCGCAGAGGAAGGGAGCCAGCAGGCCAGAGGTGGATGAACGCAATGCCCTCGTTTGGGTGTAGGGACTGATCAGAGCCCGAAGGTACAGAGGTGCCCGTTCCCCTCACTGCTCCTGGCAAGCACCATGGTCTTGTAACGGATGCGAGCTTCAGCTGGAAGCCAGTGGAGTGTGCGGAGGAGGGGGGGTGACGTGAGAGAACTTGGGAAGGTTGAACACCAGACGGGCTGCGGCGTTCTGGATGAGTTGTAGGGGTTTTAATGGCACAGGCAGGGAGGCCAGCCAACAGCGAGTTGCAGTAATCCAGACGGGAGATGACAAGTGCCTGGATTAGGACCTGTGCCGCTTCCTGTGTAAGGCAGGTCGTACTCTCCGAATGTTGTAGAGCATGAACCTGCAGGAGCGGGTCACCGCCTTGATGTTAGCGGGAGAACGACAGGGTGTTGTCCAGGGTCCGCCAAGGCTCTTCGCACTCTGGGAGGAGGACACACGGAGTTGTCAACCGTGATGGCGAGATCATGGAACGGGCAGTCCTTCCCCGGGAGGAAGAGCAGCTCCGTCTTGCCAGGGTTCAGCTTGAGGTGGTGATCCGTCATCCATACTGATATGTCTGCCAGACATGCAGAGATGCGATTCGCCACCTGGTTATCAGAAGGGGGGAAAGGAGAAGATTAGTTGTGTATCGTCAGCGTAGCAATGATAGGAGAGGCCATGTGAGGATATGACAGAGCCAAGTGACTTGGTGTATAGGGAGAAAAGGAGAGGGCCTAGAACTGAGCCCTGGGGGACACCAGTGGTGAGAGCACGTGGTGCGGAGACAGCTTCTCGCCACGCCACTTGGTAGGAGCGACCGGTCAGGTAGGGCCCCCCAATCCAGGAGTGAGCCGCGCCGGAGATGCCCACCTCGGAGAGGGTGGAGAGGGAGGATCTGATGGTTCACAGTATCAAAGGCAGCAGACAGGTCTAGAAGGGCAGACAGAGGAGAGAGAGTTAGCTTTAGCAGTGCGGAGGCCTCCGTGACACAGAGAAGAGCAGTCTCAGTTGAATGACCAGTCCTGAAACCTGACTGGTTTGGATCAAGAAGGTCATTCTGAGAGAGATAGCAAGAGAGTTGGCTAGATACATATTGAGACAGTACAATCACTCAGGCCTTTAGACTGTTAACTGTCTTTATTACATTTTACTAGACGCTCTTATCCAGAGCGACTTACAGTTACATTTTTTTTATTTTATTTTTTATACCCCCCCGTGGGAATCGAACCCACAACCCTGGTGTTGCAAACGCCATGCTCTACAAACTGAGCTACATCCCTGCCGGTCATTTCCTCCCCTACCCTGGGCCAATTGTGCGCCGCCCCATGGGTCTCCCGGTCGCGGCCGGCTACGACAGAGCCTGGATTCGAACCAGGATCTCTAGTGGCACAGCGCCACTCGGGTGAGACAGTACAGTAGCATCACTCAGGCCTTTATACTGTTAACTGTCTTTATGATACATATTGAGACAGTACAGTATTATCACTCAGGCCTTTAGACTGTTAACTGTCTTTATGATCCATAATGGACAGAAGCTTGGAGCAGGTTGATGGGTAATAAATAGGTTCTGTGAGTCTTTTCCCTCTATCATGGGTTTGATGTGTGCAGTATTTTCGAAGTAGTTGCAAACGTCAAATTCCGAAGTGTTTAAGGTTAAGTTTAGGCATTAACTCCCAAATCTTACCTTTAGGCATTCACTCTGAATGATTCAGGTAAGGGTTAAGGTTTAGGATAGGCTTAAAACAAACATTTTAAATAAACAACTTTACATCACTGGATTCGAACTTGTAACCTTTGGAATCAGAGGCAGATGCTTAACAGCACTCAGTGTTGCCCCTAGTGGCCAGTTTCCACGTAATCTCCCAACGTCTTAAGACATGGATGGACGTCGAATACTGACTTCAATCACTGGTGACCTGGCTGGTGAATCCAGTCTCTCTTTCTCTTTCTCACACTAGGCTTCTGATAGGACAGGCCGACCTGATTGGTGTCTGGTGGCAGCGCTGAGATGGGCTTGATTGATGCGGTAATGACAGTTTGTGTATGTGTGTATGTTTGTGTGTGTGTGTGTGTGTGTGTGTGTGTGTGTGTGTGTGTGTGTGTGTGTGCACGTGCACACCGGTCCCTCCATCCGTCCGTTTTTGTCGCTGACCAACAAAGATCTCACGGTTTGAGCAATTAGATTCTGACATTTATCCACGTTGCTTCAAACGTCACGTCTAGGTGCAGCGGACATCTTGGGTTGTTCCTCCTGCTGCATTTCGTCCTGCGGCGGTTCCTCCGGCATTCATTCCTCCGGCATTCATTCCTCCGGCATTCATTCCAAATGGTTAAATTAAGGGTTAAGGTTTGGGATAAGGGTTAAAACAAAACAAAACAAAACTAACGCCTAGCTCTGGGATTGAACATGCTACCCTCAGAGCTGGAACTTACGGCCATCCACCATCCCCGTCCGCAACGCCCTAGCAAAACCCCAGCCTAATGGATGGTAATAGCATTCCCCGTTGTCCCTAGTGATGGACGTCAAATTTCTAAGAAGTTATTCTTGAGCGACCTGCCTGGGCTGACTGTAGCATACTTACAATGTAAAAAGGAGCACGGTGAAATTTCATCAGTGCTAAAAAAAAGAGCATCAATACTTTTGAATGGCCACTTAAAATACTTTATTGAACTTTCTCCAAAGTGGTAATAGTGTGTGTTTTATTTATTTTCTATCAAGGCACAGCTGTATCTACGTTCCAAAGCACCGCTCTTATTCAAAACCTTGACAGAAACACCCTCCTGTGTTGAAAACGCTTGTTTTCATATTTCTATAGTGATTTAACTAGTCTGAGGTCTACTGGGGGTTGGGGGTCTGAACAGTGGATCAGTCCTTCGTGCCAAATGGAACACTGGACTCTATTAGTGTCTCTCACTGACCAATCAGGTGGCCCCCTATGGACACACACACCCACACATTCTACCAGACAGACAGAGAGCACTTTAGTTGCACAGTGAGGAACTATAGTAAAAGAAAAAGGCCCTTCTAAACAGCTTTCAGTGGAGGACGCACACATTCTCTCTCCCAACTTCTAACCCCTACTGTTAGCTAACAACACACCTCAGACAAGAAACAAGAAAATAGGCCTTGACTGTCTGATATGCTGCTGTGCAGTGAAGGGTGTGTCATGCTGTGTAGTGTGAGTGTGTGTTTGTGTCAAGCTGTGCAGTGTGTGTGTCCTCCACTAAACTCCCCAAACCCCCCCAAAAATGACGACCTCTCCTCTCTCCTCTCTCTCTGTGTGTTCTGTCCAGGTCATCTTGTTCTTCTTGTTACTGAACACCAAGACAATACCACCTCACGCTGGCTCCCTCTCCTCTCCTCAACCTATCTCTCTGTCTCTCTCTCTCTCCTCTCCTCTCCCTCTCCTCAACCTCCCCTCAACCTCTCTCTCTCTCTGTCTCTCTCTCTCTCCTCTCCTCTCCTCTACCTCTCCTCAACCTATCTCTCTGTCTCTCTCTCTCTCCTCTCCTCTCCCTCTCCTCAACTCTCTCTCTGTCTCGCTCTCTCTTCTCTCAACCTATCTCTCTGTCCCTCTCCTCTCCTATCCTCTCCCTCTCCTCAACATCTCTCTCTATCTGTCTCACTCTCTCTCCTCTCCTCTCCCTCTCCCTCTCCTCAACCTCTCTCTCTGTCTCTATCTCTCTCTCTCCTCTCCCTCTCCTCAAACTCTCTCTCTATGTCTCTCTCTCTCCTCTCCTCTCCTCTCCCTCTCCTCAACCTCTCTCTCTCTGTCTCTCTCTCTCCTCTCCCTCTGTTCAACCTCTCTCTCTGTCTCTCTCTCTCCTCTCCTCTCCCTCTCCTCAACCTATCTCTCTGTCTCTCTCTCTTTACTCTCCTCTCCCTCTCCTCAAACTCTCTCTGTCGCTCTCTCTCCTCTCCCTCTCCTCAACCTCTCTCTTTCTGTCTCTCTCTCTCCTCTCCTCTCCCTCTCCCTAATCTTTATCTTTATATCTCTCTTTCTCCTCTCCTCTCCCTCTCCTCAACCTCTCTCTCTGTCTCTCTCTGTCCTTTCACTCTCTCATCAACCTCTCTCTCTCTGTCTCGCTCTCTCTCCTCTCAACCTATCTCTCTCCTCTCCTCTCCTCTCCTCTCCTCTCCTTCCTCTCCTCTCCTCTCCTCTCCTCTCCTCTCTCTCTCTCTCTCTCACTCTCCTCTCCCTCTCCTCACCTCTCTCTTCTCTCTCTCTCCCTCTCCTCTCCCTCTCTTCAACCTCTCTCTCTGTCTCTCTCTCTCTCCTCTCCTCTCCCACTCTCCTCAACCTCTCTCTCTCTCTCTCTCTCTCTCTCTCTCTCTCTCTCAACCTCTCTCTCTCTCTCTCTCTCTCTCTCTCTCTC
>NW_025534474.1:85000-120000 GCF_020615455.1 Coregonus clupeaformis | reverse complement strand
TTCTGGATTTTTTGTTTTAGATTCCGTCTCTCACAGTTGAAGTGTACCTATGATAACAATTACAGACCTTTACATGCTTTGTAAGTAGGAAAACCTGCAAAATCGGCAGTGTATCAAATACTTGTTCTTCCCACTGTATATATATAATATATAGCAAGAGAGAGAGACTTTTGTTGTTTATTTTCACTTTCAGTTTCACTTACTTAGCTAGCAAATGCAGCTAGCTAGTTTAGCCTACTGAAACACCCTGCTCAATCAGAGGGATGCTACGTTAGCTAGCTGGCTATGACTATCCAACACAAAACTGGAACTCTTCCAAGACAAGGTAAGCTTTTGGTTTTACAAATTTTTCGCACCGGAGCCCGCCGGTCTAACTGCTTACTGACTGTACACTTTAACGTTACTGCATGATTGTAGCGGATTTACTAACGCGTTAGTTGTATTAGCTATGCTGACTATGACGTTACTTGAGCTAATATGGTGACAACGATGTAGACTGTGTGTAGCGGTTTGGCTTGGAAGGGTTTTTTCACCTGGTCACATACAGCACTGTCCACAAGCGAAGGGAAGAGGTGAGAGGAGGAGAGCGCATAGATGCGTCAAGCGATACAAAGTGGCTTCTATGGAAGTGAACTGTGTTTACGTGTGATCAGGGGTGTATTCATTCCACCGATTCTGTTGAAAAACGTTTCTTAAACGGAAGCAAACGGAACAAAACCGGGATAAACATACCTGAATTTTTCCAATAGAAACTCTTGTTTGCAACTGTTGACTAATGATTACACCTTATATCAGCAAGAGTGTGCAAAGACGGTATTGAATGTCACTGTCTGTCCATGTGTCACTGTCTGTGACCTCAAATCTGTCTCTCTCGACCTGTGTGCACCTACGTTGTAAACTTTCATTCATAGGCTAGGTTGTAGCAACCTCATGATGGTTATAGGGAAAATGTTAGTATCATGTAGTAGCCTAAACCTATCGCTGTTACATTGAACTGGGTAAATGGAATATGAATGACAGTCATCCAATATGCTGTAATAGAAATAAGGCCATGCTCATGAAAAAAATAAATCTTAAACGGCACTGACCGCTACTGGTGTGGAGACATAACGGATAAAGACAGTAGCTACGTTAGAGGAACTGGGAAGTCAGAAGAACAGAAAATGGCAAAAAGACAGAACAATGAAATGAACAGTCAACGTTACTGATTAATTCACTGCCTCATCCCAGCACTAACCCCTTTCAACCAGCTGCCACACCCACTCTGACTGAAATGTGTTCATTGCCTCCAGTGAAACAGGATCAAAGGCATTAGAGGGAGAGAGGGAGCGAGAGGAAACAGAGAAATAAGAAAATGATGTACCACTGGCCTATAGCGTGTGTCAAACACTGGCCTATAGCGTGTGCCAAACACTGGCCTATAGCGTGTGCCAAACACTGGCCTATAGCGTGTGCCAAACACTGGCCTATAGCGTGTGCCAAACACTGGCCTATAACGTGTGCCAAACACTGGCCTATAGCGTGTGCCAAACACTGGCCTATAGCGTGTGTCAAACACTGGCCGCGTTGCGAAATGGCTAGCTAGTTAGCGGTGCGCGCTAGTAGTGTTTCAATCGGGTGACTTCACTCGCTCTGAGAACTTGAAGTAGTTGTTTCTTTTTATTATTTATTTTTATTTTTTTGCAGATGCTTTTATCCAAAGCGACTTACAGTCATGCGTGCATACATTTTTTTTTTGTGTATGGGTGGTCCCGGGGATCGAACCCACTACCTTGGCGTTACAAGCGCCGTGCTCTACCAGCTGAGCTACAGAGGTAGAGCACGGTTTCCCTTGCTCTGCAAGTGCCGCGGCTTTTGTGGAGCGATAGGTAACAATGTTTCGTAGGAGGCAGTTGTTGATGTGTTCAGAGGGTCTCTGGTTCGAGCCCAGGTTGGGGCGAGGAGAGGGACGGAAGCAAGACTGTTACGCGCGTATTCTGCAAGATTCATTGTCCTTTCCAACATTTTTAAAGTAAATGCTGCCTACAGCCCACACGTCTATGCAAAAGACGAACTGTTGTTCAATATTTAGTTTGTCAATAGATTATTGTGATTCTATCTCCTTCCTTGGTATAGGCTCTGAGATTAAATAGTCTATGATGTTGCACTCCAATCACACAACATAACTGTAGCCTACCCATACTGTCCAATTTTTTAAATAGTCTATTTACTTTCAAGCATGCTTGGCTATTGAATGAGTGATTTGATAAATGGTAGCCTAATATTTGTTGTGTAGCAAGAATAAACCAGTCATGCCAAAAAAGGAGAGTATATAATAAAGGAGAGACGTGTCCTGTAATATGATCAGGATCCAGACCTACAGTATATAATAAAGGAGAGACGTGTCCTGTAATATGATCAGGATTCAGACCTACAGTATATAATAAAGGAGAGACGTGTCCTGCAATATGATCAGGATCCAGACCTCACAGTATATAATAAAGGAGAGACGTGTCCTGCAATATGATCAGGATCCAGACCTACAGTATATAATAAAGGAGAGACGTGTCCTGTAATATGATCAGGATTCAGACCTACAGTATATAATAAAGGAGAGACGTGTCCTGTAATATGATCAGGATTCAGACCTACAGTATATAATAAAGGAGAGACGTGTCCTGTAATATGATCAGGATTCAGACCTACAGTATATCATAAAGGAGAGACGTGTCCTGCAATATGATCAGGATCCAGACCTACAGTATATAATAAAGGAGAGACGTGTCCTGCAATATGATCAGGATCCAGACCTACAGTATATAATAAAGGAGAGACGTGTCCTGCAATATGATCAGGATCCAGACCTACAGTATATAATAAAGGAGAGACGTGTCCTGCAATAAGATCAGGATTCAGACCTACAGTATATAATAAAGGAGAGACAGTGTCCTGCAATATGATCAGGATCCAGACCTACAGTATATAATAAAGGAGAGACGTGTCCTGTAATATGATCAGGATCCAGACCTACAGTATATAATAAAGGAGAGACGTGTCCTGCAATATGATCAGGATTCAGACCTACAGTATATAATAAAGGAGAGACGTGTCCTGTAATATGATCAGGATTCAGACCTACAGTATATAATAAAGGAGAGACGTGTCCTGCAATATGATCAGGATTCAGACCTACAGTATATAATAAAGGAGAGACAGTGTCCTGCAATATGATCAGGATCCAGACCTACAGTATATAATAAAGGAGAGACGTGTCCTGCAATATGATCAGGATCCAGACCTACAGTATATAATAAAGGAGAGACGTGTCCTGTAATATGATCAGGATCCACACCTACAGTATATAATAAAGGAGAGACGTGTCCTGCAATATGATCAGGATTCAGACCTACAGTATATAATAAAGGAGAGACGTGTCCTGTAATATGATCAGGATCCAGACCTACAGTATATAATAAAGGAGAGACGTGTCCTGTAATATGATCAGGATTCAGACCTACAGTATATAATAAAGGAGAGACGTGTCCTGCAATATGATCAGGATCCAGACCTACAGTATAAAATAAAGGAGAGACGTGTCCTGCAATATGATCAGGACCAAGACCTACAGTATATAATAAAGGAGAGACGTGTCCTTCAATATGATCAGGATCCAGACCTACAGTATATAATAAAGGAGAGACGTGTCCTGCAATATGATCAGGATGCAGACCTACAGTATATAATAAAGGAGAGACGTATCCTGCAATATGATCAGGATGCAGACCTACAGTATATAATAAAGGAGAGATGTGTCCTGCAATATGATCAGGATCCAGACCTACAGTATATAATAAAGGAGTGACGTGTCCTGTAATATGATCAGGATTCAGACCTACAGTATATAATAAAGGAGAGACGTGTCCTGTAATATGATCAGGATTCAGACCTACAGTATATAATAAAGGAGAGACGTGTCCTGTAATATGATCAGGATTCAGACCTACAGTATATCATAAAGGAGAGACGTGTCCTGCAATATGATCAGGATCCAGACCTACAGTATATAATAAAGGAGAGACGTGTCCTGCAATATGATCAGGATCCAGACCTACAGTATATAGTAAAGGAGAGACGTGTCCTGCAATATGATCAGGATTCAGACCTACAGTATATAATAAAGGAGAGACGTGTCCTGCAATATGATCAGGATCCAGACCTACAGTATATAATAAAGGAGAGACGTGTCCTGCAATATGATCAGGATCCAGACCTACAGTATATAATAAAGGAGAGACGTGTCCTGCAATATGATCAGGATCCAGACCTACAGTATATAATAAAGGAGAGACGTGTCCTGCAATAAGATCAGGATTCAGACCTACAGTATATAATAAAGGAGAGACAGTGTCCTGCAATATGATCAGGATCCAGACCTACAGTATATAATAAAGGAGAGACGTGTCCTGTCCAATATGATCAGGATCCAGACCTACAGTATATAATAAAGGAGAGACGTGTCCTGCAATATGATCAGGATTCAGACCTACAGTATATAATAAAGGAGAGACGTGTCCTGTAATATGATCAGGATTCAGACCTACAGTATATAATAAAGGAGAGACGTGTCCTGCAATATGATCAGGATTCAGACCTACAGTATATAATAAAGGAGAGACAGTGTCCTGCAATATGATCAGGATCCAGACCTACAGTATATAATAAAGGAGAGACGTGTCCTGCAATATGATCAGGATCCAGACCTACAGTATATAATAAAGGAGAGACGTGTCCTGTAATATGATCAGGATCCACACCTACAGTATATAATAAAGGAGAGACGTGTCCTGCAATATGATCAGGATTCAGACCTACAGTATATAATAAAGGAGAGACGTGTCCTGTAATATGATCAGGATCCAGACCTACAGTATATAATAAAGGAGAGACGTGTCCTGTAATATGATCAGGATTCAGACCTACAGTATATAATAAAGGAGAGACGTGTCCTGCAATATGATCAGGATCCAGACCTACAGTATAAAATAAAGGAGAGACGTGTCCTGCAATATGATCAGGACCAAGACCTACAGTATATAATAAAGGAGAGACGTGTCCTTCAATATGATCAGGATCCAGACCTACAGTATATAATAAAGGAGAGACGTGTCCTGCAATATGATCAGGATGCAGACCTACAGTATATAATAAAGGAGAGACGTATCCTGCAATATGATCAGGATGCAGACCTACAGTATATAATAAAGGAGAGATGTGTCCTGCAATATGATCAGGATCCAGACCTACAGTATATAATAAAGGAGTGACGTGTCCTGTAATATGATCAGGATCCAGACCTACAGTATATAATAAAGGAGAGACGTGTCCTGCAATATGATCAGGATCCAGACCTACAGTATATAATAAAAGAGAGACGTGTCCTGCAATATGATCAGGATTCAGACCTACAGTATATAATAAAGGAGAGACGTGTCCTGCAATATGATCAGGATCCAGACCTACAGTATATAATAAAGGAGAGACGTGTCCTGCAATATGATCAGGATTCAGACCTACAGTATATAATAAAGGAGAGACGTGTCCTGCAATATGATCAGGATCCAGACTGTGATGTCACGAGAGGCTGTGTCCTGGAGGGACGTTACATCCCCCTGAGGTGGCTGCAAACCCAGACAGCTATGGCTCCATCTGCTGGTATGGTCGGGAACTCCACCCCTCTATGGCCAATCTTCCCACGCAGCTGAAACAAATGAGGAGCTGATGAGCTGAAGGTTTGGGAAGGGAAGAGACACAGTCTCCAACCTGGGCTCTCTGGAGGACAAGAGTGCTGCACGTCCACTTCCATGAGGAATATAAGGATTTGGAGATACTTACCTTTGGGAAATACTCACCTTTGGATATATGCACCTGTGGCAATACGTGAGAGACATTTGGAAGGACGTTTTGCTGGGTTGGCCACTCGCTGCAACGTGGAAGACAGTAAGACTGGGGAAAAGTTATTTGAGCGAGGGAGAGTTATGATTTTGGATGTGGAAGAGACATCCCTGAACTGTTAACCCTTAAGAGCCACCAGAGAACAGTATTGTGTTATACTTTCGTTAGTTTCCCAAGACCGTTAATAAAATCCTTGTTTTGGTTGAACCTGGTCTCCTTGCACTACTTGAGCAATCCCGCTGAAAGCTGTGTAGCCTCTCGTGACATCACAGATGGTGGAGAATACGGGCACGCTCAAGTGTTAATAGTGCATGTCAGAGGAGGATACCGAAGGTTTGATCACCCAGTTTTCCAAGTTGGCCGTAGGCTCCCCGACGACTGAAATGGAGGACATATTGAAAGCCCTTGTTGCTGGCCAGCAAGCCCAGATGCAAGCAAACGTGGCTCTCTTGGAGGAGCAAAAGAAAGCCAACCTTCTGAAGGCAGAGGAATTGCAGTTGCAGAGACAGAGGGTGGTCCAAAATACCCGCCCAATAAAGGCAAGTGACTTTATATCTAAGATGGGAGCTACCGATGACATTGAGGCATACCTGCATGCATTTGAGGCCACGGCCACTAGGGAAGCCTGGCCCAAGCAACAGTGGGTTGGTCTGTTAGCCCCTTTTCTAACCGGGGAATCGCTGAATGCTGTCCGGGACCTGGGCCCTGACCAGGTTACTGACTATGATGCCCTGAAGTCTGAGATCCTCAGCAGATATGGACGCACAAAGTTTGGTATGGCCCAGCGCTTTCACAGCTGGACCTTCCAACCAGACCAACCTCCTCGGGCGCAGATGCATGAACTTGTCCGAATCGCAAGGAAATGGCTGGATCCGCAGAGGAATACAGCAGCGGCGGTGGTGGAGGCCGTTGTGGTGGATCGTTACCTACGCGCTCCCCTGCCTTATGAGGCAAAACGGTTCATCAGTCAACAGGCCTTGACCACGGCTGATCTGACCGTGGAAGCTGTGGAAAGGTACCAGGCCACAGCGGAGATGCTGAATGCTTCCCGAAAAGACCCCAGGAGGGCGGCCCCACCACAAATGGGAAGAACCCGTCCAAAGGACCCCAAGTTCTCGAACCCAGCCACGTCAGGACTTATCCCGGCTCCAGGGGGAGCCAGAAACCAGGCGGGTCCAAGAAGAGTACACCAGGAGGGGGAAACTCGACAGTGTTACCGGTGTGGTGAGATGGGACATATCTCCTGGCAGTGTGGGAAACCAGCCGATGAACCTATGCCCACTGCGAGTCCTCCAGCTCAGCACCCACACACCGTTTTGCCTCGCTCTTGGGAGTCGTAGATGGCGGCCCAGATCGACCCCCCACCTGCCCGGTAACTGTGAATCACCATGATGTGGAGGCCTTACTGGATTCTGGTAGCCGGGCCACCTTGGTGCGTAAGGATTTGGTGGGCCCAACGTGTCTGACCCCGGGGAAAGTCCTCCCAGTTTCCTGTGTCCATGGGGACACCAGAGAATACCCCATTACTGAACTTACAATGACCAGCACACGGGGAACCATACACACGACGGCGGGGGTGGTTGATTCCCTCCCCCGTCCCTGTCCTAATTGACGAGACTGCCCAGCCTTTTACCCACTCTGGAGAGAGTCTCAGGAGAGGATAACCCGAGTACCTCGAAACGGAGAGGCAAGACTCATCCTGGGAAGGCTCCGGTGCAATCCTCCGAATTACTCACTCCCGCCCGGGCTCTGATAGGGATGGCAGGTGCCCAGACCGACACAGAGACGGAGCTACAGAATCTGGACAAAGAACTGTCTGGTCTGAAGGGGGACCGCTGAGAGGTATCGTTTGTTAAAGCAACAGTTAGACATGAAGACAGAAGAGTTAGATATCCTCCAGGCTAAACTCCAACAGAGCTCCTTCCATAAGCAACAGGAGGAGCTGGAGAGGCTGCGCAGGACCATCGAGGAGTGTGAGGAGACCCTGCGCAGTAGTAAGGAGGTCCAGAAGAAGGCAGAGGAGAAGTACAAGGTGTTGGAGAACAAGATGAAGAATGCGGAGGCAAAGAGAGAGAAGGAACTGAAAGCTGCTCAACAGAAGCTAAACTCTGCTAAAACCAAGGCTGATGCGTTCAGTAAGAAACTCAAGGAGAGACAACAGGAGGCTGAGTCCCTGGTCCTAGAGTTGGAGGAGTTGAAGAGAGCAGTCTGGCAAGCACCACGGCAATGCGGACGCCCTCTCCCGGCGTGATGCCTTCTTCGCTGCCTTTACCCCGACGAGGACGTCGGTCCCGGGAGAGGGGATGTGTGATGTCACGAGAGGCTGTGTCCTGGAGGGACGTTACATCCCCTGAGGTGGCTGCAAACCCAGACAGCTATGGCTCCATCTGCTGGTATGGTCGGGGAACTCCACCCCTCTATGGCCAATCTTCCCACGCAGCTGAAACAAATGAGGAGCTGATGAGCTGAAGGTTTGGGAAGGGAAGAGACACAGTCTCCAACCTGGGCTCTCTGGAGGACAAGAGTGCTGCACGTCCACTTCCATGAGGACTATAAGGATTTGGAGATACTTACCTTTGGGAAATACTCACCTTTGGATATATGCACCTGTGGCAATACGTGAGAGACATTTGGAAGGACGTTTTTGCTGGGTTGGCCACTCTGCAACGTGGAAGACAGTAAGACTGGGGAAAAGTTATTTGAGCGAGGGAGAGTTATGATTTTGGATGTGGAAGAGACATCCCTGAACTGTTAACCCTTAAGAGCCACCAGAGAACAGTATTGTGTTATACTTTCGTTAGTTTCCCAAGACCGTTAATAAAATCCTTGTTTTGGTTGAACCTGGTCTCCTTGCACTACTTGAGCAATCCCGCTGAAAGCTGTGTAGCCTCTCGTGACATCACAAGACCTACAGTATATAATAAAGGAGAGACGTGTCCTGCAATATGATCAGGATCCAGACCTACAGTATATAATAAAGGAGAGACGTGTCCTGTAATATGATCAGGATCCAGACCTACAGTATATAATAAAGGAGAGACGTGTCCTGCAATATGATCAGGATTCAGACCTACCGTATATAATAAAGGAGATACCCCATAATGACAACGCAAAAACAGGTTTTTAGACATTTTTGCAATGTATAAAAAACTACAGAAATATCACATTTACATAAGTATTCAGACCCTTTATTCAGTACTTTGTTGAAGCACCTTTGGCAGCGATTATGGCCTAGAGTCTTCTTGGGTATGACGCTACAAGCTTGGCACTCCTGTATTTGGGGAGTTTCTCTCATTTTTCTCTGCAGATCCTCTCAAGTTCTGTCAGGTTGGATGGGGAGCGTCGCTGTACAGCTATTTTCAGGTCTCTCCAGAGATGTTCGATCTGGTTCAAGTCCAGGCTCTGGCTGGGCCACTCATGGACATTCAGAGACTTGTCCCGAAGCCATTCCTGTGTTGTCTTGGCTGTGTGCTTAGGGTCATTGTCCTGTTGGAAGGTGAACCTTCGCCCCAGTCTGAGGTCCTGAGTGCTCTGGAGCAGGTTTTCATCAAGGATCTCTCTGTACTTTGCTCCGTTCATCTTTTCCTCGATCCTGACTACTCTCCCAGTCCCTGCCGCTGATAAACATCCCCACAGCGTGATGCTGCCACCACCATGCTTCAACGTAGGGATGCTCCAGATGTGACGCTTGGCATTCACGCCAAAGAGTTCAATCTTGGTTTCATCAGACCAGAGAATCTTTTTTCTCATGGTCTGAGAATCCTTTAGGTGCCTTTTGGCAAACTCCAAGTGGGCTGTCATGTGCCTTTTACTGAGTATTGGCTTCCGTCTGGCCACTCTACCATAATGGCCTGATTGGTGGAGTGCTGCAGAGATGGTTGTCCTTCTGGAAGGTTCTCCCATCTCCACAGAGGAACTCTGGAGGTCTGTCAGAGTGACCACTGGGTTCTAGGTCAACTCCCTGACCAAGGCTCTTCTACCCCGATTGCTCAGTTTGGCCAGGCGGACAGCTCTAAGAAAAATCTTGGTGGTTCCAAACTTCTGATGAAATGATAGAGTCCACTTTGTTCTTGGGGACATTCAGTGCTGCAGAAATGTTTTGGTACCCTTCCCCAGATCTGTGCCTGGACACAATCCTGTCTCGGAGCTCTATGGACAATTCCTTCGACCTCATGGTTTGTTTTTTGCTCTGACATGCACTGTCAATTGTGGGACCTTATATAGACAGGTGTGTGCCATTCCAAATCATGTCCAATAAATGAATTTACCACAGGTGGACTCCAATCGAGTTGTAGAAACACCTCAAGGATGATCAATGAAAACAGGATGTACCTGTTCTCAATTTCGAGTTGCATAGAAAATGTTCTGAATACTTATACAGTGGGGAAAAAAAGTATTTAGTCAGCCACCAATTGTGCAAGTTCTCCCACTTAAAAAGATGAGAGAGGCCTGTAATTTTCATCATAGGTACACGTCAACTATGACAGACAAAATGAGAAAAAAAATTCCAGAAAATCACATTGTAGGATTTTTAATGAATTTATTGGCATATGATGGTGGAAAATAAGTATTTGGTCAATAACAAAAGTTTCTCAATACTTTGTTGTATACCCTTTGTTGGCAATGACACAGGTCAAACGTTTTCTGTAAGTCTTCACAAGGTTTTCACACACTGTTGCTGGTATTTTGGCCCATTCCTCCATGCAGATCTCCTCTAGAGCAGTGATGTTTTGGGGCTGTCGCTGGGCAACACAGACTTTCAACTCCTTCCAAAGATTTTCTATGGGGTTGAGATCTGGAGACTGGCTAGGCCACTCCAGGACCTTGAAATGCTTCTTACGAAGCCACTCCTTCGTTGCCCGGGCGGTGTGTTTGGGATCATTGTCATGCTGAAAGACCCAGCCACGTTTCATCTTCAATGCCCTTGCTGATGGAAGGAGGGTTTCACTCAAAATCTCACGATACATGGCCCCATTCATTCTTTCCTTTAGACGGATCAGTCGTCCTGGTCCATTTGCAGAAAAACAGCCCCAAAGCATGATGTTTCCAACCCCCATGCTTCACAGTAGGTATGGTGTTCTTTGGATGCAACTCAGCATTCTTTGTCCTCCAAACATGACGAAGTTGAGTTTTTACCAAAAAGTTATATTTTGGTTTCATCTGACCATATGACATTCTCCCAATCCTCTTCTGGATCATCCAAATGCACTTCAGACGGGCCTGGACATGTACTGGCTTAAGCAGGGGGGACACGTCTCCAGCACTGCAGGATTTGAGTCCCTGGCGGTAGTGTGTTACTGATGGTTGGCTTTGTTACTTTGGTCCCAGCTCTCTGCAGGTCATTCACTAGGTCCCCCGTGTGGTTCTGGGATTTTTGCTCACCGTTCTTGTGATCATTTTGACCCCACGGGGTGAGATCTTGCGTGGAGCCCCAGATCGAGGGAGATTATCAGTGGTCTTGTATGTCTTCATTTCCTAATAATTGCTCCCACAGTTGATTTCTTCAAACCAAGCTGCTTACCTATTGCAGATTCAGTCTTCCCAGCCTGGTGCAGGTCTACAATTTTGTTTTTGGTGTCCTTTGACAGCTCTTTGGTCTTGGCCATTGTGAAGTTTGGAGTGTGACTGTTTGAGGTTGTGGACAGGTGTCTTTTTATACTGATAACAAGTTCAAACAGGTGCCATTAATACAGGTAACAGTGGAGGACAGAGGAGCCTCTTAAAGAAGAAGTTACAGGTCTGTGAGAGCCAGAAATCTTGCTTGTTTGTAGGTGACCAAATACTTATTTTCCACCATAATTTGCAAATAAATTCAGCAAAAATCCTACAATGTGATTTTCTGGATTTTTTTCCCTCATTTTGTCTGTCATAGTTGACGTGTACCTATGATGAAAATTGCAGGCCTCTCTCATCTTTTTAAGTGGGAGAACTTGCACAATTGGTGGCTGACTAAATACTTTTTTTCCCCACTGTACATTTTTAACTAACATTTCTAAAAACCTGTTTTCGCTTTGTCATTATGGGGTATTGTGTGTAGATTGCTGAGATTTTTATTTTTTAAAATCCATTTTAGAATAAGGCTGTAAAGTAACAACATGTGGAAAAAGTGAAGGAGTTTGAATACTTTCCAAATGCAACGGGTATATGTAAAGTATATGGTAAGATATTCTATTGGGAAATTACAAGTAGTAGAATTCCATAGAGGGCACATTGGTCTGACAGTACAAAACTCCTCTTTTAGCCACACTGACGATCACTCCCATGACGTACTGGTGTACATATGATATGGGATCCCATTGAGAATACTGTAGAATTCGTAAAACACACTCACACAAAAATAAATATGCTTATGTACACACACACACACACACACACACAGATTTTTACACAGGTTTACACACACACACTCCCCCTCCTCCAGTGGTGTTAAAGTGTCATGGGCATTTACAGCAGAGCATAGGATACTACCCAGGAGGCTTTGCAGCATCTTATCCCTGTCGCTCCACGCCACGGTTTTCAGTTATCCCATCCTCAAGACACCCGCTGCAACTTTATTCACACACACACATACACACTCTTGTGCACACACACACACACACACACTCTCTCGCACACACAAATGCATGCGCATACACTGTCTCTCTCACACGCTTGTTTACATTCAGAGAAAAGGTTATTCATTCTGATTCCTGTATATTGGTGATCTCTCTCAGAGTAAAGGTTATTCATTCTGTTTCCTGTATATTGGTGATCTCTCTCAGAGAAAATGTTATTCATTCTGTTTCCTGTATATTGGTGATCTCTCTCAGAGAAAAGGTTATTAATTCTGTTTCTGTCAAAGGCGACGTTTATGCGGTGAGCGAAGTCAAGTGCAGGACACAGAGCTACTGGCAGACGTACTTTACTAACCAGTAAAAGAACATACAAAACAAAACCTCCTAACAGGGAGGAAACAAAGACACTGTTACGGATACAGGTATCCTGTGTTTTTGTGTGTTTCTCTCCTTCTGCCCTAATCACAGGTGTCCTGTATGTTCCTGATTGGTGGTCGTTGAGGTGTCTGCTGATTGGACCAATCAGTGAACATTCCCTGTGAATAGCACCACCTGTTACTCGTTTGTTCAATCACACAGCCCATTGTATAAAAACCAGTCTTGTGTTTGTTGAGAGAGAGAGACGTTTTTCCATATGTGAGTATGGACACGGTGGTGTCCTGTGTGTTGTGTACTCACTAAGTTGTTGGTTACCCTATTGGTAACTTTATTAGAACTCTATTTCTTTACATGAGTGTGGATACTGTTGTATCCTGTGTGGTGTGTACTTATATAATTGCTGATTACCCTGTTTGGTAGCTTTGTGTGTTTCTGGGAAAAGGGGAGTTTAAGCTAGTTGCCCTTGGGCGTACATTACCCGTAGGAAGAACTCTGTCTATAAACACTAGTGAGACCTGAGCGGACCACCCACTGTATTTTTGTATGGTAGCAGTAGCCTAGCGGTTCTTGAGGCAGGCAAGATCAGTTTAGGGGTTTTACACTATTGTTTCATTTCTTGGGTCCTGCTCAGCCCTTTTTCCCAAACCCTTACCGTGTGTTCAGAAATAAACACTTTGTGTTTGACGGTAGTTCATGGTTGTTGTGTCATTTTTTGGTTCTCACTGTTCCCTGCCACACTTATAATTTACATGAATTTATGTTACGGGTCTCATGTCCATCCACCCTAGATGTTTAGAGCCACGGGGTTCGTAACATAAAGTGGGGGGCTCAGTCCGGGATCCTATCTATCCCATGATACTCATGTAAATTAGTCAGTGTCTGGTTCAGTGTTGAGCTTGGCAGCTGTAACTACCTGTTTTTTTTGTGTGTTCAGTAGTCGACGGCTCGTGTTGCTAGTAGAATGGCTACTTTTGAGTTGGAGGCATTTTTGGAAAACCCTACGTGGGGGGTTTTTGAGAATTGCCGTAGAGTGGATCTACAGGCTTTGGCTGACCACTTTTCTGTACCCATACCGAGGGGTTTAGTGAAAGCAGAAGTTAGGGAAGTAGTGCTAGCGATATTGTTAAACAGCGAGTGCTTGAGTTACCGCCGCCTGAGTCTGCTGCTCCTGTGGGGATGTGGTTGCTGTTCCTGTAAGCCCATCAGTGTCTGAGGACGAGGCTAAGGCTCCAGCCACATTGCCCGTTATGACCCACTCTCCCCACTGACTGACAGTGATGCCAGGATCGATGTCCGCTCGACACGGCTCCAAATGGAGGCGGAAGAGCGGGCACAAATCAGGCAAGACAAGCTGGAGATGCGTAAGCTAGAGGCAGAACAGGAGACGCGTAAGCTAGAGGCAGATCAGGAGACGCGCAAGCTAGAGGCAGAACAGGAGACGCGTAAGCTAGAGGCAGAACTGGAGACGCGTAAGATGGAAATGGAGATGCGTAAGATGGAACTGGAGGTGCGTAAATGGAACTAGAGGCAGAAACAGCGAGGTTAGTCTCTGCTAATACTATGCCTGCTAGTGAGCCATCCTCACCAGCTGTGTCATCTGCTACGTTTGATATTAGTAGGCAGATCACCTTGGTACCTGTGTTCAGGGAGTCAGAGGTTGATTCCTATTTCAGTGTGTTTGAACGTATAGCGGTAGCATTGAAATGGCCCGACGAGGTATGGTGCCTATTACTTCAGTGTAAGCTAACAGGTAAAGCCCAAGAGGTTCTGGCAGCGCTACCTCTTGAAGACAGTTTGAATTATGAAGTGGTCAAAGCTACTGTTCTTCGTGCCTATGAGCTTGTTCCTGAGGCATATCGACAGAGATTTAGGTCTCATAAAAAGTCTCCTACTCAGACTTATGTGGAGTTTGCTAGAGACAAAGGAAATCTGTTTGACAAATGGCACAGTGCTAGTAAGGTAACTGATTTTAACTCTCTACGGGAGTTAATCTTGTTAGAAGAGTTTAAAAATTGCTTACCCGACGCATTGTAGTTTATCTGAACGAACAGAAAGTATCCTCACTGTCGGAAGCGTCTGTATTGGCAGACGAGTTTGTGTTGACGCATAAGAGCGTGTTTTCGGCTCGTACGGAGAGCAGGGCTGCGGAGTTGCTAACTTTTAGTCCTAGTCGACCAGCAGTACATCCAGCGCGCCCAAAAGATGTGCGTCACTGTTTCTATTGTCATAAGGTGGGACATATGGTTAATGATTGCTTTTTGCTTAAACGCAAACCGGGGATGCCTCGGCACACCAGGCCGCCAACGGGTGTTGGGCTGATTCGTACGGTTGTAAGGCCGGAATCAAGACAGAAGTCTCATAGTGAATGTGGTTTGAAAGGCCCTGTCCCAGATCACAGTTATGAACCGTTCATTTTTGAGGGGTTTGTTTCTAGATCAGATAATGAAGCGTCTCAGCGTCCAGTTAGAATCCTCAGAGATACTGGTGCGGCGCAGTCGTTCATACTCGCTGATGTGTTGCCCTTGTCCAGTAATACATATTGTGGTTCCAGTGTGTTAGTACAAGGAATTGAAATGGGTTTCGTCCCAGTGCCATTGCACTTTGTGAACGTACACTCTGAGTTAGTCAGTGGATTGTTCAGAGTTGGCGTACGTCCGATGTTGCCAGTAAAAGGGGTGACCTTTATAATGGGCAACGATATTGCCGGAGGAAAGGTAATACCCATATTGGAGGTATTGGATAAAAGTGACCAGTCTCTCTCCGAGGAGCTGGCACAGGGTTATCCAGATGTGTTCCCCGCTTGTGCTGTCACACGTGCTCAAGCACGACAAGTGGGTGAAGTGGTAGATTTGTCAGACACGATTCTATTCAGAGAGTGTGACCCAGAGGATAGTTTGGGTGCTACCTCTGGTAAGCTGGTGCAGTCTGACCAACAGCCCAGAGAAAGGAAGAAGGATGTGGAACTTGTTGCTGAGGCAATACAGTTACCAGTTACTCGTGAGCAGCTGATCGCTAACCAACAGGTTGACATTAGCCTGGCTAAATGTTTTTCTAGTGTTGTCTCAGAGGACGAGCTAAAGAAGAAAAACATGGCATACTTCATTGATGGTAATCTCCTCATGCGTAAATGGACATCCCATGTTGGCGCTGGCGGAGATTGGAATGCTGTTTACCAAATAGTGATTCCTACAGCCTTTCGACCAAATGTTTTATCCCTCGCTCATGATCACCAGTGGTCCGGACATCTGGGAGTCACCAAGACTTATGATCGTGTTTTGCGACATTTCTTTTGGCCTGGCTTAAAACAAGATGTGGCTCAGTTCTGTCGGACTTGCCACACCTGTCAAGTAGTTGGGAAACCGAACCAGGTTATTTCCCCCGCGCCTCTTTGTCCCATACCGGCCATAGGTGAACCATTCGAACATGTGATGGTTGATTGTGTTGGACCATTACCAAAAACAAAATCCGGTAACCAGTTTATGTTGACAATTATGTGTGTGGCCACCAGGTACCCAGAGGCCATTCCTCTGCGAAGGATTACTGCTCCGGTGGTGAGTAAAGCGTTGATCAAATTCTTCTCAACTTTTGGATTACCTAAGGTGATACAAACTGATCAGGGTACGAATTTCCTTTCTAAACTTTTCAAACAAGTGTTAAAATCCTTGTCAGTTATACACCGTGTGTCAAGCGCATATCACCCAGAGTCTCAGGGTGCGCTTGAACGTTGGCATCAGACCCTGAAGTCTATGCTCCGTAAATATTGCTTGGAATCTGAGAAAGATTGGGATGAGGGAGTTCCTCTAGTGTTGTTTGCTGTCCGTGAGACAGTACAGGAATCCCTAGGGTTCAGCCCAGCTGAACTGGTGTTTGGACACACCATGAGAGGACCTATGAAAGTCCTTAGGATCAGTTTTTGTCACAAGAGTTGTGTGTGAAAGAAAATGTGTTGGACTACGTTAGTCGCTTTCGTGAGCGCCTACATGCTGCCTGTGCTCTAGCAAAGGGAAGCGCTGTCTTCCTCACAGAAACGGATGAAACGACACTATGACACACAGGCTGTTTCTCGTTCACTGCAGCCAGGTGACCGAGTTCTTGTATTGTTGCCTGTGCCAGGAGCGTCATTGTCAGCACGTTTCTCTGGTCCTTATGTCATTGAAAAGAAACTAACTGAAACTGACTATGTGATACAGACTCCTGATAGAAAACGCCAATCTCGGTGTGTGCCACGTTAACATGTTGAAGACATACCACAACAGACCCGTCACTCAGGTAGACAGTCCAGAGAAACTGGCCGAGTCGGCTGTCTCTGTTGCTGCTACGGCTGTAGTGGGAGGTCATGTTAATGATGTGGACGGAGATGGTTTGGAGTTGCGCAATACTCAGCAGCAGTGTGCTAGATTGCCCAATTCAGAGATGCTGCTGTCTCTCCCGTCAAGCCTGATTCATTTAACGGACAGACAGTCAGATGATATTGTGAGACTATTACACAGCTTTCCATGTCTTTTTAATGATGTTCCTACATGTACAAATGTGTTAGAACATGACATTAATGTTGGAAACGCTGCACCTATCAAGCAACATCCTTATCGTGTCAACGTCTCTAAGAGAAAAATAATGAGGGGTTAGATAATGTGATGGCAGATGCTTTGTCTCGTGTTTGATGATCTAGGTTTTTTTTTGTTATCCCGGCAGGATGATTATTGAATTTTGGGTGTTGTGATAGTACGTGTGTCGCAAACCATTTTGGTTTGCTCTTTTAAGGGTGGGAGTGTTACGGATACAGGTATCCTGTGTTTTTGTGTGTTTCTCTCCTTCTGCCCTAATCACAGGTGTCCTGTATGTTCCTGATTGGTGGTCGTTGAGGTGTCTGCTGATTGGACCAATCAGTGAACATTCCTGTGAATAGCACCACCTGTTACTCGTTTGTTCAATCACACAGCCCATTGTATAAAAACCAGTCTTGTGTTTGTTGAGAGAGAGAGACTTTTTCCATATGTGAGTATGGACACGGTGGTGTCCTGTGTGTTGTGTACTCACTAAGTTGTTGGTTACCCTATTGGTAACTTTATTAGACTCTATTTCTTTACATGAGTGTGGATACTGTTGTATCCTGTGTGGTGTGTACTTATATAATTGCTGATTACCCTGTTTGGTAGCTTTGTGTGTTTCTGGGAAAAGGGGAGTTTAAGCTAGTTGCCCTTGGGCGTACATTACCCGTAGGAAGAACTCTGTCTATAAACACTAGTGAGACCTGAGCGGACCACCCACTGTATTTTTGTATGGTAGCAGTAGCCTAGCGGTTCTTGAGGCAGGCAAGATCAGTTTAGGGGGTTTTACACTATTGTTTCATTTCTTGGGTCCTGCTCAGCCCTTTTTCCCAAACCCTTACCGTGTGTTCCAGAAATAAACACTTTGTGTTTGACGGTAGTTCATGGTTGTTGTGTCATTTTTGGTTCTCACTGTTCCCTGCCACACTTATAATTTACATGAATTTATGTTACGGGTCTCATGTCCATCCACCCTAGATGTTTAGAGCCACGGGGTTCGTAACAGACACGCATACGACACAGCAATGCCGACCTTACGGGAAACAAAACAATAACACACAATTTACCAAACGAGAGACAGGGGTAAATATAGGGACTACAATCAAACATAATAGCGAACAGGTGTAAACACTCAAGACTAAACAAGACAAACACCGAAACATCGATCGGCAGCAGCTAGTACTCCGGGGACGACGAACGCCGAAGCCTGCCCGAGCAAGGAGGAGGAGCAGCCTCGGCAGAATCCGTGACAGTTTCCTGTATATTGGGGATCTCGCTCAGAGTAAAGGTTATTCATTCTGTTTCCTGTATATTGGTGATCTCTCTCAGAGTAAAGGTTATTCATTCTGTTTCCTGTATATTGCGGATCTCTCTCAGAGAAAAGGTTATTCATTCTGTTTCCTGTATATTGGTGATCTCTCTCAGAGAAAAGGTTATTCATTCTGTTTCCTGTATATTGGTGATCTCTCTCAGAGTAAAGGTTATTCATTCTGTTTCCTGTATATTGGTGATCTCTCTCAGAGTAAAGGTTATTCATTCTGTTTCCTGTATATTGGGGATCTCTCTCAGAGAAAAGGATATTCATTCTGTTTCCTGTATATTGGTGATCTCTCTCAGAATAAAGGTTATTCATTCTGTTTCCTGTTTATTGCGGATCTCTCTCAGGGAAAAGGTTATTGATTCTGTTTCCTGTATATTGCGGATCTCTCTCAGAGAAAAGGTTATTCATTCTGTTTCCTGTATATTGGTGATCTCTCTCAGAGTAAAGGTTATTCATTCTGTTTCCTGTATATTGGTGATCTCTCTCAGAGAAAAGGTTATTCATTCTGTTTCCTGTATATTGGTGATCTCTCTCAGAGAAAAGGTTATTCATTCTGTTTCCCTGTATATTGGGGATCTCTCTCAGAGAAAATGTTATTCATTCTGTTTCCTGTATATTGGGAATCTCTCAGAGAAAAGGTTATTCATTCTGTTTTCTGTATATTGGGGATCTCTCTCAGAGAAAAGGTTATTCATTCTGTTTCCTGTATATTGGGGATCTCTCTCAGAGAAAAGGTTATTCATTCTGCTTCCTGTATATTGGTGATCTCTCTCAGAGAAAAGGTTATTCATTCTGTTTCCTGTATTTGGGGATCTCTCTCAGAGAAAAGGTTATTCATTCTGTTTCCTGTATATTGGGGATCTCTCTCAGAGTAAAGATTATTCATTCTGTTTCCTGTATATGGGGGATCTCTCTCAGAGAAAAGGTTATTCATTCTGTTTCCTGTATATTGGGGATCTCTCTCAGAGAAAATGTTATTCATTCTGTTTCCTGTATATTGGGGATCTCTCTCAGAGTAAAGATTATTCATTCTGTTTCCTGTATATGGGGGATCTCTCTCAGAGAAAAGGTTATTCATTCTGTTTCCTGTATATTGGGGATCTCTCTCAGAGAAAATGTTATTCATTCTGTTTCCTGTATATTGGGGATCTCTCTCAGAGAAAAGGTTATTCATTCTGTTTCCTGTATATTGGGGATCTCTCAGAGAAAAGGTTATTCATTCTGCTTCCTGTATATTGGTGATCTCTCTCAGAGAAAATGTTATTCATTCTGTTTCCTGTATATTGGGGATCTCTCTCAGAGAAAAGGTTATTCATTCTGTTTCCTGTATATTGGGGATCTCTCTCAGAGAAAAGGTTATTCATTCTGTTTCCTGTATATTGGGGATCTCTCTCAGAGAAAAGGGTTATTCATTCTGTTTCCTGTATATTGGGGATCTCTCTCAGAGAAAAGGTTATTCATTCTGCTTCCTGTATATTGGTGATCTCTCTCAGAGAAAAGGTTATTCATTCTGTTTCCTGTATATTGGGGATCTCTCTCAGAGAAAAGGTTATTCATTCTGTTTCCTGTATATTGGTGATCTCTCTCAGATAAAAATGTTATTCATTCTGTTTCCTGTATATTGGGGATCTCTCTCAGAGAAAAGGTTATTCATTCTGTTTCCTGTATATTGGGGATCTCTCTCAGAGAAAAGGTTATTCATTCTGTTTCCTGTATATTGGGGATCTCTCTCAGAGAAAAGGTTATTCATTCTGTTTCCTGTATATTGGTGATCTCTCTCAGAGAAAAGGTTATTCATTCTGTTTCCTGTATATTGGTGATCTCTCTCAGAGAAAAGGTTATTCATTCTGTTTCCTGTATATTGGTGATCTCTCTCAGAGAAAAGGTTATTCATTCTGTTTCCTGTATATTGTTGATCTCTCTCAGAGAAAAGGTTATTCATTCTGTTTCCTGTATATTGGTGATCTCTCTCAGAGAAAATGTTATTCATTCTGTTTCCTGTATATTGGTGATCTCTCTCAGAGAAAAGGTTATTCATTCTGTTTCCTGTATATTGGGGATCTCTCTCAGAGAAAAGGTTATTCATTCTGCTTCCTGTATATTGGTGATCTCTCTCAGAGAAAATGTTATTCATTCTGTTTCCTGTATATTGGTGATCTCTCTCAGAGAAAAGGTTATTCATTCTGTTTCCTGTATATTGGTGATCTCTCTCAGAGAAAAGGTTATTCATTCTGTTTCCTGTATATTGGTGATCTCTCTCAGAGAAAAGGTTATTCATTCTGTTTCCTGTATATTGGTGATCTCTCTCAGAGAAAAGGTTATTCATTCTGTTTCCTGTATATTGGGGATCTCTCTCAGAGAAAAAGGTTATTCATTCTGTTTAATGTATATTGGTGATCTCTCTCAGAGAAAATGTTATTCATTCTGTTTCCTGTATATTGGTGATCTCTCTCAGAGAAAAGGTTATTCATTCTGTTTCCTGTATATTGGTGATCTCTCTCAGAGAAAAGGTTATTAATTCTGTTTCCTGTATATTGGTGATCTCTCTCAGAGAAAAGGTTATTCATTCTGTTTCCTGTATATTGGGGATCTCTCTCAGAGAAAATGTTATTCATTCTGTTTCCTGTATATTGGGAATCTCTCTCAGAGAAAAGGTTATTCATTCTGTTTTCTGTATATTGGGGATCTCTCTCAGAGAAAAGGTTATTCATTCTGTTTCCTGTATATTGGGGATCTCTCTCAGAGAAAAGGTTATTCATTCTGCTTCCTGTATATTGGTGATCTCTCTCAGAGAAAAGGTTATTCATTCTGTTTCCTGTATTTGGGGATCTCTCTCTCAGAGAAAAGGTTATTCATTCTGTTTCCTGTATATTGGGGATCTCTCTCAGAGTAAAGATTATTCATTCTGTTTCCTGTATATGGGGGATCTCTCTCAGAGAAAAGGTTATTCATTCTGTTTCCTGTATATTGGGGATCTCTCTCAGAGAAAATGTTATTCATTCTGTTTCCTGTATATTGGGGATCTCTCTCAGAGAAAAGGTTATTCATTCTGCTTCCTGTATATGGGGGATCTCTCTCAGAGAAAAGGTTATTCATTCTGTTTCCTGTATATTGGGGATCTCTCTCAGAGAAAATGTTATTCATTCTGTTTCCTGTATATTGGGGATCTCTCTCAGAGAAAAGGTTATTCATTCTGTTTCCTGTATATTGGGGATCTCTCTCAGAGAAAAGGTTATTCATTCTGCTTCCTGTATATTGGTGATCTCTCTCAGAGAAAATGTTATTCATTCTGTTTCCTGTATATTGGGGATCTCTCTCAGAGAAAAGGTTATTCATTCTGCTTCCTGTATATTGGTGATCTCTCTCAGAGAAAAGGTTATTCATTCTGTTTCCTGTATATTGGTGATCTCTCTCAGAGAAAAGGTTATTCATTCTGTTTCCTGTATATTGGGGATCTCTCTCAGAGAAAAGGTTATTCATTCTGTTTCCTGTATATTGGGGATCTCGCTCAGAGAAAAGGTTATTCATTCTGTTTCCTGTATATTGGTGATCTCTCTCAGAGAAAATGTTATTCATTCTGTTTCCTGTATATTGGGGATCTCTCTCAGAGAAAAGGTTATTCATTCTGTTTCCTGTATATTTGTCATGAGCACTCTCTCTCCCTGGTAGCAACATTAATTGCATTCAATTATCTTCCACTCTGCTCACCTCCCTCTCTCTACTCAGCCTAACTAGCTCCACCTGCCCTGCTCTGCTCTTGTTACCTGGCCAGCTGCACTGCATTTCCCACTCACCATCCTCACCTTGCCTCACTCTGTTCTAATTACTCTGCCAGCTGAACTGCATTTCCCCACTACCTCTCCCAGTATATCAAGCCCTGGTTTTCAGCCAAGCCCTGTCAGATCGTCTTCAAACCCGGACCAGTAACCTGCCTGTCTGCGCTCTGACTCCTGTTTGTGATACCGATCCTTTCTTGACTGCCTCCTTGTTCTACTGCCCCGTCTATCCCAACCTGCCTTCTGGACCTCGACTACTCTCCGATCTTCAGCCCCTCCGGTAACTCGTTTCTGCCTTCTGTCTCTCACCACGATATTTGCCCAGCCCTGATCTGTACTTCTGCCTGCCATTCATATTGCTGTTGTGTGTGTGTGTCCCCCAGGTCTCCGACCACCAGATGAGCGTGCCCAGACGTTTCACCACCCTCAGCCCGATACGCCGCTCCATCACTGGGGAACACACACACTAAGCACTTGGACTGGACACCCCCGGACATTTGGTGACCCCGGAGCACAGGTACCCACAGGAGGACCCTGAAAGACCCCTGACACCCCTGGGACTCCTCTTCCCGCCTGTAACCTTGAATAAAGAACTCTGAATTTGAACTTGCGCTCTTGGGTCCTCTTCTGTTCTTGACAGAACGATCTGACCATCATGGACCCAGCGCACTCCCTGACCACGATGGAGGAAGAGCCAGAGAGGACTGCCCTACAGCGACTGGAACGCTCTGAGGGAGACATAAATCGGATGGCTGGCGACATCGCTTCCCTTCTCCAGCTATTCAACCAGCAGCAACAACAGTTCCAACTGCAGCAACAACAGCTAGCCCAAGCCCTGCAACTACTCTCAAGCCCGGCTACTCCACCTGCACCCCCTGGTCCTTTTGTTCCTGTACCACCGATACTCCTTCATCCCTCCGCTGGAGGTCCCAATGCTGCAGGCCCGGCAGTGCTGCCACCAGATCCCCACGCTCCTGAACCAAGGATTGGGAACCCGAAACGTTTTGATGGCAACCAGAAGCAAGTAAGACCATTCTTGAGCAGCTGCCGAATCCAGTTTGCACTACAGCCCAGGACTTTCTCAACAGAGGGAGCCAAGGTGGGGTATGTCATCACACATCTCACCGGTCGAGCTCGGTTGTGGGGAACGGCGGAATTCGACCGGCAAACCCCAGCCTGTGCCTCCTTCAGTGCCTTTGAGGAGGAGATGTTAAAGGTCTTTGACCTAGGCTCGCCAACAGCCGAAGCGTCACAAGCTCTGCTCACCATCCGTCAGGGCAATCGGACAGTGGCAGACTTCTCCATTGACTTTCGTACCCTGGCCAGTCAAAGCTCGTTTAACCCAGAGGCACTGGTGCAAGCCTTCCTCCATAGCCTGGCGGACTATATCAGGGACGAGCTTGTTTCCCATGACCCGCCCTCAACGCTTGATGCCGCCATTGACCTTGCCGTTCGCATTGACCGCCGTATACAGACCCGGAGGAGGGAGAAGGGCCGTCTCAGTCAACCTGCCATCCGTACTCGGGTCGATACCGCTTCTGTCCAGCCCCTGCCTGTCAAGTCCCATAGCCAACTCAATCAGCCTGAGCCCATGGAGATTGGCCGTGCCTCTCTGACTCCCCGAGGAGCGTCGGCGCCGTCTAAGCTCCAACCTTTGCCTCTACTGTGGTGGCGAGAATCACCGTGTCGCTACTTGTCCGGCAAAAGCCGCAGCTCACCAGGTGTAGGGGAGATCCGGGTGAGCTCAACAAGCCTTCAGTCTCCCTCCATCCGAAAGACCCTGCTTCATCTCCGCCTTCAGCTTTCTGACAAGACTCATACATTGGCCGCCCTTGTGGATTCCGGGCCGAAGCAAACATCATGGACCCTGAGCTTGCACAGCAACTGGGCGTGAACCATCATCAACTGACACAACCCATTCCTGCACGAGCCCTGGATGGGCATCATCTTGGCACTGTCACTCATATCTCCGCCCCTGTGACAATCCTGCTGTCAGGAAACCACCAGGAGTCCATCCAGTTTCACCTCCTACACTCACCTGGCCAACCACTCATTCTTGGATACCCGTGGCTCCGTCAGCACAACCCCCACATCGACTGGGAGACAGGAACAGTCCGTGAGTGGGGAAGGAGTTGTCACCAGACCTGTTTAAGGGGGGCCACCCTGCCCGTTCACCGGGAAGGATCTAGCGCTACCTCCGACATATCCAATGTTCCGGCCTGTTACCACAGCCTGAAAGAGGTGTTCAACAAATCCAAGGCGACATCTCTACCCCCACACAGACCCTATGACTGCGCGATTGATCTCCTGCCTGGCACAGCACCTCCCAAGGGTCGTCTGTATTCACTGTCAGCCCCGGAAAGAAAGGCCATGGAGGACTACATTAATGACTCTCTTGCCTCCGGGATAATTAGACCGTCGTCTTCCCCCGCAGGGAGGCGGGATTCTTCTTTGTCGGCAAGAAGGACGGTTCTCTTCGTCCATGCATAGATTACCGGGGTCTGAACGACATCACGGTTAAGAATCGCTACCCACTGCCCTTACTTTCGTCTGCCTTCGAACTGCTGCAGGGAGCCACTGTATTCACTAAGCTGGACCTTCGCAATGCCTACCATCTGGTGCGGATGAGGGAGGGAGACGAATGGAAGACAGCGTTCAACACACCAACCGGCCACTATGAATATCTCGTCATGCCCTTCGGCCTCACCAATGCCCCAGCAGTTTTTCAAGCCCTAGTGAATGATATCCTCAGGGACATGCTAAATACGTTCGTATTTGTGTACCTTGACGATATTTTAATATTCTCAAAGACTCTGTCAGAACACACGCACCACGTCCGGTTGGTCCTGCGCCGCCTGCTGGAGAACTCTCTTTTCGTGAAGGCAGAGAAGTGCGAGTTCCATGCCAAGACCGTTTCATTCCTGGGGTATGTGGTGACCGAGGGCAGCATTCAGATGGATCTCACGAAGGTGTCGGCTGTCACTTCCTGGCCAGTTCCTGAGTCTCGGAAGAAGTTGCAACAGTTCCTGGGCTTTGCCAACTTTTATAGGAGATTCATCAGAAACTATAGCACAGTGGCTGCACCCCTCACGGCGCTAACCAGCACTAAACAACCGTACCAATGGACATCAGCTGCTGATAAGGCCTTCAATATCCTCAAGACATGTTTCACTTCTGCTCCCATCCTCCAGATGCCAGATGCAGCAAGGCAGTTTGTGGTGGAGGTAGATGCTTCGGACGTGGGAGTGGGTGCAGTGCTTTCTCAAAGAGCAGCTGAGGATGGCAAGATGCACCCCTGTGCCTTCTACTCCCGTCGGCTAACCCCTGCCGAATGCAACTACGACATTGGGAACCGCGAGCTGTTGGCTGTCAAGCTCGCCCTTGAAGAATGGCGGCACTGGTTAGAGGGGTCAAAGGAACCATTCGTAGTGTGGACAGACCACAAGAACCTGGAGTATATCCAAACAGCCAGGAGGCTGAACTCCCGTCAACAGCGGTGGTCTCTGTTCTTTACGCGCTTCAATTTCACGCTCTCCTACCGCCCGGGATCTCGCAACATCAAACCTGATGCTCTTTCCCGGATGTTTCAGAAGGACGAGACCACCGCCATGACAGCTCCCATTCTTCCCAGCCACTTGGTCGTAGCGGCCCTCACCTGGGAGATCGAGAAGCAGGTCATGGAGGCTCTTCGGGACCAGCCAGGTCCAAGCACCAGCGCCCCCAACCGTCTGTTTGTTCCAGCAAATCTCAGGTCACCTGTGATTCAGTGGGGGCACTGAATCCCGTCTGGCCTGTCATCCCGGCATCACTCGCACCCCTTCATCTGGTCCGCCAGCGGTTCTGGTGGCGGGGGATGAGACGGGATGTCCGAGAATTCATCCGAGCTTGTCCCACTTGTAACCGAAACAAGACTCCCAACCAGCCTCCTGCTGGGTTGCTGCAACCCCTACTCATACCCAAGAGGCCCTGGTCCCACGTTTCACTGGACTTTGTTACGGGCCTTCCGCCCTCTGACGGACACACAGTCATCCTTACCATTGTTGACCGCTTTAGTAAGATGACCCACTTCGTGCCCCCTTCCCAAACTACCCTCTGCTAAAGAGACCTCCCAGGTGGTCCTGGAACATGTGTTTCGTATCCATGGCCTACCCCAGGATATAGTGTCAGACCGGGGCCCGCAATTCTCAGCAACCTTTTGGAAGGAGTTCTGTCATCTCCTTGGGGCCACCGCCAGCCTATCGTCTGGATTCCACCCGCAGTCAAACGGCCAGACTGAACGCATGAACCAGGAGCTGGAGAAGGCACTGAGGTGTGTGGCTTCCCAAAATCCCCGGGCCTGGGCTCAACACCTGCTCTGGGTGGAATATGCCCATAATTCACTCACCAGTTCCTCCACCGGGCTCTCCCCCTTTCAGTGTGTCTACGGGTATCAACCTCCACTGTTTGCCAGCCAGGAGGCGGATGCCACCTGTCCGTCTGCTCTTGCGTATGCCCGCCGCTGCCGCCGCACCTGGGCCCAGGCTCGCACTGTGCTCCTGAAGTCTGGAACCAGCTACGCCGTCGGTGCCAACCGACGGAGGACCCCAGCACCTACTTACCGGGTTGGTCAGAAGGTCTGGCTGTCTGCCCGGGATCTGCCGCTGCGGGTTGTATCACGAAAGCTGGCCCCTCGCTTCATTGGTCCTTTTCCTGTGCAGAAAGTCATCAGTCCAACGGCGGTCCGACTTCAGTTGCCCGCTTCCATGCGGGTCCACCCCACCTTCCACGTCTCCAAGGTCAAGCCGGTCCATGAAAGTCCCCTGGTCCCTGCAGCTCCGGCGCCACCTCCTCCGCGCCTCGTAGATGGCGGTCCTGTCTTCACCGTCCGGCGGCTGCTCCGCTCTAGGCGAAGGGGTAGGGGTCTCCAGTACCTCGTTGATTGGGAGGGATATGGTCCAGAGGAGAGGACCTGGATCCCGGCCAGGAGGATAGTGGACCGGACCCTTATCACTGACTTCCACCGACTACATCCTGATCAGCCTGCAATCCGTAGGGGGCCGTCCAAGAGGGGTTCCTAGCCGTCCGGCCCGCCCTGCTCCTGTCTCAGTGCCTGTCCTGTCTCCCCGACCGTGACCCTCCAGCTCCTTCTGAGGATGAGGAGATTCACTCGGACCGCTCGGAGGAGTTCTGACCCGCCGCCTGCTCCCCTCCACCCTCCCGGCATGATGTTGTTCTTGGGACTTCTGGGGCCGTCCCTTGGAGGGGGTCCTGTCATGAGCACTCTCTCTCCCTGGTAGCAACATTAATTGCATTCAATTATCTTCCACTCTGCTCACCTCCCTCTCTCTACTCAGCCTAACTAGCTCCACCTGCCCTGCTCTGCTCTTGTTACCTGGCCAGCTGCACTGCATTTCCCACTCACCATCCTCACCTTGCCTCACTCTGTTCTAATTACTCTGCCAGCTGAACTGCATTTCCCCACTACCTCTCCCAGTATATCAAGCCCTGGTTTTCAGCCAAGCCCTGTCAGATCGTCTTCAAACCCGGACCAGTAACCTGCCTGTCTGCGCTCTGACTCCTGTTTGTGATACCGATCCTTTCTTGACTGCCTCCTTGTTCTACTGCCCCGTCTATCCCAACCTGCCTTCTGGACCTCGACTACTCTCCGATCTTCAGCCCCTCCGGTAACTCGTTTCTGCCTTCTGTCTCTCACCACGATATTTGCCCAGCCCTGATCTGTACTTCTGCCTGCCATTCATATTGCTGTTGTGTGTGTGTGTTCCCCAGGTCTCCGACCACCAGATGAGCGTGCCCAGACGTTTCACCACCCTCAGCCCGATACGCCGCTCCATCACTGGGGAACACACACACTAAGCACTTGGACTGGACACCCCCGGACATTTGGTGACCCCCGGAGCACAGGTACCCACAGGAGGACCCTGAAAGACCCCTGACACCCCTGGGACTCCTCTTCCCGCCTGTAACCTTGAATAAAGAACTCTGAATTTGAACTTGCGCTCTTGGGTCCTCTTCTGTTCGTGACAATATTGGGGATCTCTCTCAGAGAAAAGGTTATTCATTCTGTTTCCTGTATATTGGGGATCTCTCTCAGAGAAAAGGTTATTCATTCTGCTTCCTGTATATTGGTGATCTCTCTCAGAGAAAATGTTATTCATTCTGTTTCCTGTATATTGGTGATCTCTCTCAGAGAAAAGGTTATTCATTCTGTTTCCTGTATATTGGTGATCTCTCTCAGAGAAAAGGTTATTCATTCTGTTTCCTGTATATTGGTGATCTCTCTCAGAGAAAAGGTTATTCATTCTGTTTCCTGTATATTGGTGATCTCTCTCCAGAGAAAAGGTTATTCATTCTGTTTCCTGTATATTGGGGATCTCTCTCAGAGAAAAGGTTATTCATTCTGTTTAATGTATATTGGTGATCTCTCTCAGAGAAAATGTTATTCATTCTGTTTCCTGTATATTGGTGATCTCTCTCAGAGAAAAGGTTATTCATTCTGTTTCCTGTATATTGGTGATCTCTCTCAGAGAAAAGGTTATTAATTCTGTTTCCTGTATATTGGTGATCTCTCTCAGAGAAAAGGTTATTCATTCTGTTTCCTGTATATTGGGGATCTCTCTCAGAGAAAATGTTATTCATTCTGTTTCCTGTATATTGGGAATCTCTCTCAGAGAAAAGGTTATTCATTCTGTTTTCTGTATATTGGGGATCTCTCTCAGAGAAAAGGTTATTCATTCTGTTTCCTGTATATTGGGGATCTCTCTCAGAGAAAAGGTTATTCATTCTGCTTCCTGTATATTGGTGATCTCTCTCAGAGAAAAGGTTATTCATTCTGTTTCCTGTATTTGGGGATCTCTCTCAGAGAAAAGGTTATTCATTCTGTTTCCTGTATATTGGGGATCTCTCTCAGAGTAAAGATTATTCATTCTGTTTCCTGTATATGGGGGATCTCTCTCAGAGAAAAGGTTATTCATTCTGTTTCCTGTATATTGGGGATCTCTCTCAGAGAAAATGTTATTCATTCTGTTTCCTGTATATTGCAGATCTCTCTCAGAGTAAATGGTATTCATTCTGTTTCCTGTATATTGGGGATCTCTCTCAGAGTAAAGATTATTCATTCTGTTTCCTGTATATGGGGGATCTCTCTCAGAGAAAAGGTTATTCATTCTGTTTCCTGTATATTGGGGATCTCTCTCAGAGAAAATGTTATTCATTCTGTTTCCTGTATATTGGGGATCTCTCTCAGAGAAAAGGTTATTCATTCTGTTTCCTGTATATTGGGGATCTCTCTCAGAGAAAAGGTTATTCATTCTGCTTCCTGTATATTGGTGATCTCTCTCAGAGAAAAGGTTATTCATTCTGTTTCCTGTATATTGGTGATCTCTCTCAGAGAAAAGGTTATTCATTCTGTTTCCTGTATATTGGGGATCTCTCTCAGAGAAAAGGTTATTCATTCTGTTTCCTGTATATTGGGGATCTCTCTCAGAGAAAAGGTTATTCATTCTGTTTCCTGTATATTGGTGATCTCTCTCAGAGAAAATGTTATTCATTCTGTTTCCTGTATATTGGGGATCTCTCTCAGAGAAAAGGTTATTCATTCTGTTTCCTGTATATTGGGGATCTCTCTCAGAGAAAAGGTTATTCATTCTGTTTCCTGTATATTGGGGATCTCTCTCAGAGAAAAGGTTATTCATTCTGTTTCCTGTATATTGGTGATCTCTCTCAGAGAAAAGGTTATTCATTCTGTTTCCTGTATATTGGTGATCTCTCTCAGAGAAAAGGTTATTCATTCTGTTTCCTGTATATTGGTGATCTCTCTCAGAGAAAAGGTTATTCATTCTGTTTCCTGTATATTGGGGATCTCTCTCAGAGAAAAGGTTATTCATTCTGTTTCCTGTATATTGGTGATCTCTCAGAGAAAATGTTATTCATTCTGTTTCCTGTATATTGGTGATCTCTCTCAGAGAAAAGGTTATTCATTCTGTTTCCTGTATATTGGGGATCTCTCTCAGAGAAAAGGTTATTCATTCTGCTTCCTGTATATTGGTGATCTCTCTCAGAGAAAATGTTATTCATTCTGTTTCCTGTATATTGGTGATCTCTCTCAGAGAAAAGGTTATTCTTTCTCTTTCCTGTATATTGGTGATCTCTCTCAGAGAAAAGGTTATTCATTCTGTTTCCTGTATATTGGTGATCTCTCTCAGAGAAAAGGTTATTCATTCTGTTTCCTGTATATTGGTGATCTCTCTCAGAGAAAAGGTTATTCATTCTGTTTCCTGTATATTGGGGATCTCTCTCAGAGAAAAGGTTATTCATTCTGTTTAATGTATATTGGTGATCTCTCTCAGAGAAAATGTTATTCATTCTGTTTCCTGTATATTGGTGATCTCTCTCAGAGAAAAGGTTATTCATTCTGTTTCCTGTATATTGGTGATCTCTCTCAGAGAAAATGTTATTCATTCTGTTTCCTGTATATTGGGGATCTCTCTCAAAGAAAAGGTTATTCATTCTGTTTCCTGTATATTGGTGATCTCTCTCAGAGAAAAGGTTATTCATTCTGTTTCCTGTATATTGGTGATCTCTCTCAGAGAAAAGGTTATTCATTCTGTTTCCTGTATATTGGGGATCTCTCTCAGAGAAAAGGTTATTCATTCTGTTTCCTGTATATTGGGGATCTCTCTCAGAGAAAAGATTATTCATTCTGTTTCCTGTATATTGGGGATCTCTCTCAGAGAAAATGTTATTCATTCTGTTTCCTGTATATTGGGGATCTCTCTCAAAGAAAAGGTTATTCATTCTGTTTCCTGTATATTGGTGATCTCTCTCAGAGAAAAGGTTATTCATTCTGTTTCCTGTATATTGGGGATCTCTCTCAGAGAAAAGGTTATTCATTCTGTTTCCTGTATATTGGTGATCTCTCTCAGAGAAAAGGTTATTCATTCTGTTTCCTGTATATTGGTGATCTCTCTCAGAGAAAAGGTTATTCATTCTGTTTCCTGTATATTGGTGATCTCTCTCAGAGAAAAGGTTATTCATTCTGTTTCCTGTATATTGGGGATCTCTCTCAGAGAAAAGGTTATTCATTCTGTTTCCTGTATATTGGTGATCTCTCTCAGAGAAAATGTTATTCATTCTGTTTCCTGTATATTGGTGATCTCTCTCAGAGAAAAGGTTATTCATTCTGTTTCCTGTATATTGGGGATCTCTCTCAGAGAAAAGGTTATTCATTCTGCTTCCTGTATATTGGTGATCTCTCTCAGAGAAAATGTTATTCATTCTGTTTCCTGTATATTGGTGATCTCTCTCAGAGAAAAGGTTATTCATTCTGTTTCCTGTATATTGGTGATCTCTCTCAGAGAAAAGGTTATTCATTCTGTTTCCTGTATATTGGTGATCTCTCTCAGAGAAAAGGTTATTCATTCTGTTTCCTGTATATTGGTGATCTCTCTCAGAGAAAAGGTTATTCATTCTGTTTCCTGTATATTGGGGATCTCTCTCAGAGAAAAGGTTATTCATTCTGTTTAATGTATATTGGTGATCTCTCTCAGAGAAAATGTTATTCATTCTGTTTCCTGTATATTGGTGATCTCTCTCAGAGAAAAGGTTATTCATTCTGTTTCCTGTATATTGGTGATCTCTCTCAGAGAAAATGTTATTCATTCTGTTTCCTGTATATTGGGGATCTCTCTCAAAGAAAAGGTTATTCATTCTGTTTCCTGTATATTGGTGATCTCTCTCAGAGAAAAGGTTATTCATTCTGTTTCCTGTATATTGGGGATCTCTCTCAGAGAAAAGGTTATTCATTCTGTTTCCTGTATATTGGGGATCTCTCTCAGAGAAAAGGTTATTCATTCTTTTTCCTGTATATTGGGGATCTCTCTCAGAGAAAATATTATTCATTCTGTTTCCTGTATATTGGGGATCTCTCTCAGAGAAAATGTTATTCATTCTGTTTCCTGTATATTGGGGATCTCTCTCAAAGAAAAGGTTATTCATTCTGTTTCCTGTATATTGGTGATCTCTCTCAGAGAAAAGGTTATTCATTCTGTTTCCTGTATATTGGGGATCTCTCTCAGAGAAAAGGTTATTCATTCTGTTTCCTGTATATTGGTGATCTCTCTCAGAGAAAAGGTTATTCATTCTGTTTCCTGTATATTGGTGATCTCTCTCAGAGAAAAGGTTATTCATTCTGTTTCCTGTATATTGGTGATCTCTCTCAGAGAAAAGGTTATTCATTCTGTTTCCTGTATATTGGGGATCTCTCTCAGAGAAAAGGTTATTCATTCTGTTTCCTGTATATTGGTGATCTCTCTCAGAGAAAATGTTATTCATTCTGTTTCCTGTATATTGGTGATCTCTCTCAGAGAAAAGGTTATTCATTCTGTTTCCTGTATATTGGGGATCTCTCTCAGAGAAAAGGTTATTCATTCTGCTTCCTGTATATTGGTGATCTCTCTCAGAGAAAATGTTATTCATTCTGTTTCCTGTATATTGGTGATCTCTCTCAGAGAAAAGGTTATTCATTCTGTTTCCTGTATATTGGTGATCTCTCTCAGAGAAAATGTTATTCATTCTGTTTCCTGTATATTGGGGATCTCTCTCAGAGAAAAGGTTATTCATTCTGTTTCCTGTATATTGGGGATCTCTCTCAGAGAAAAGGTTATTCATTCTGTTTAATGTATATTGGTGATCTCTCTCAGAGAAAATGTTATTCATTCTGTTTCCTGTATATTGGTGATCTCTCTCAGAGAAAAGGTTATTCATTCTGTTTCCTGTATATTGGTGATCTCTCTCAGAGAAAATGTTATTCATTCTGTTTCCTGTATATTGGGGATCTCTCTCAAAGAAAAGGTTATTCATTCTGTTTCCTGTATATTGGTGATCTCTCTCAGAGAAAAGGTTATTCATTCTGTTTCCTGTATATTGGTGATCTCTCTCAGAGAAAAGGTTATTCATTCTGTTTCCTGTATATTGGGGATCTCTCTCAGAGAAAAGGTTATTCATTCTGTTTCCTGTATATTGGGGATCTCTCTCAGAGAAAATGTTATTTATTCTGTTTCCTGTATATTGGGGATCTCTCTCAAAGAAAAGGTTATTCATTCTGTTTCCTGTATATTGGTGATCTCTCTCAGAGAAAAGGTTATTCATTCTGTTTCCTGTATATTGGTGATCTCTCTCAGAGAAAAGGTTATTCATTCTGTTTCCTGTATATTGGGGATCTCTCTCAGAGAAAAGGTTATTCATTCTGTTTCCTGTATATTGGGGATCTCTCTCAGAGAAAAGGTTATTCATTCTGTTTCCTGTATATTGGGGATCTCTCTCAGAGAAAATGTTATTCATTCTGTTTCCTGTATATTGGGGATCTCTCTCAAAGAAAAGGTTATTCATTCTGTTTCCTGTATATTGGTGATCTCTCTCAGAGAAAAGGTTATTCATTCTGTTTCCTGTATATTGGGGATCTCTCTCAGAGAGGGAGAGTAATAGTAAGAATGAAAAAGCTCAATGATAATTTCTCCTTGTAGCTTTTCCCAACGTAGTCTCTTAGAGTGGGAGTGCTGATGTAGGATCAGGTAACCCCCTGTCCATGTCATCTTGTTCATTATGATCTAAAAGACAAAACTGATCCTAGATCAGCACTCCTACTCTGAGGGGCTTGATACATACCGTTCAAAAATTTACATTTACATTTTAGTCATTTAGCAGACGCTCTTATCCAGAGCGACTTACAGTTAGTGAGTGCATACATTTTTCATAATGTCTGATAACCTCCTCCTCCCCTCCCTCCTCCTCCCATCCCTCCTCCCCTCCCTCCTCCTCCCATCCCTCCTCCCCTCCCTCCTCCTCCCATCCCTCCTCCCATCCCTTCTCCCCTCCCTCCTCCTCCCATCCCTCCTCCCCTTCCTCCTCCCCTCCCTCCCTCCTCCCCTCCCTCCTCCTCCCATCCCTCCTCCCCTCCCTCCTCCCATCCCTTCTCCCCTCCCTCCTCCTCCCATCCCTCCTCCCCTACCTCCTCCCCTCCCTCCCTCCTCCCTCCCTCCTCCCATCCCTCCTCCCCTCCCTCCTCCCATCCCTCCTCCCCTCCCTCCTCCCCTCCCTCCTCCCATCCCTCCTCCTCCCCTCCCTCCTCCCATCCCTCCTCCCTCACTCCTCCTCCTCCCCACCCTCCTCCCCTCCCTCCTCCCCCTCTGTCCTGTTTTCTTTTCAACCAAACTAAATCAATCTAGTTGAGGAGCAGGCAGCTCTGCCTGAACATGTATTCCCAGCCATTGCAGGTTAGAGAATACCATTAAGGAAATGCAAGGCTTGCATGTGTTCTGAGAAGTGTGTACGGCCCAAAGCCAGTCAGTCTGCATCCCAAATGGCACCCTAATCCTTTTCTAGTGTACTTCTTTTGACAGGGGCGTATAGGAATCTGGTCAAAAGCAGAGCACTACACTCTTAGAGGGTTCTTTGGCTGTCCCCATAGGATAATCATTTGAAGAACTCTTTTTGGTTC
>NW_025534474.1:70000-80000 GCF_020615455.1 Coregonus clupeaformis | reverse complement strand
TGAAGTTAAAAAACGTAAGGAGAAAGAATAAAATATAAATGAAAGTTAAGACAGCACTTTATTTGTCTTAACAAACTATCCAACAGAAAGGTTAACCAAAGATTCAAGTAGAATGCCTGCACAGTGGAGGAGGTAGCCATTGCTTCAGGAGAAGAGAGGAGGAGTAGGAGGATGAGAGGAGGAGAGGAGGAGAGGAGGAGAGGAGGAGAGGAGGAGGGGAGGAGAGGAGTGTACAAACACTTCCTTGGATTAATCCTGACCTGCGGAACCTTCTAGTACTGTCGCCATGCCAACCGCAGAACCTTGGGAACCATGCCAACTGTCACCGGTGGCCTAAAGACAGATCAGAGGTGGCATACTGGCAGAGATTCAGCAAGCACTTACTCCTCTTTTTACTCTACCGTTGGTCTTTCTCTATCCATTTCTCTCCCTCTCTCTCTCTTTCTCTCTCTCTCTCTCTCTCTCTCTCTCTCTCTCTCTCTCTCTCTCTCTCTCTCTCTCTCTCTCTCTCTGTGTCTCTCTCTCTCTCTCTCTCCCTCTCTATCTCTCTCTCTTGTCTTTGTTTCTCCTCTTCTCTCTCTTGCTCCCTCTCTCCGTCTCTCTCTCTGTGTCTTGTCCCTTTCCCTGGTCATTGGCAGGTCTGGCACATTACAGTGGTGTCACAGCCCCATCGATACCTCTCCACTTGGCCAGAGAGAGAGAAGGGGGGAGAGAGAGAGAGAGAGAGAGAGAGAGAGAGATAGAGGGAGAAAGAAATGTAGGACTGATAGTCTGTGTGTGTGTGTGTGTGTGTGTGTGTGTGTGTGTGTGTGTGTGTGTGTGTGTGTGTGTGTGTGTGTGTGTGTGTGTGTGTGTGTGTGTGTGTGTGTGTGTGTGTGTGTGTGTGTGTGTGTGTGTGTGTGTGTGTGTGTGTGTGTGTGTGTGTGTGTGTGTGTCATGTGTGAGTATGTAGTTGCAGGTGCTAATATGGTGTGTACAGTATGTTTGGTGTATTTTAGATGTAGCATGTTATAGTGTAGCTAATGGTTACCTTATTGGTTAAATACCACTGAGTGGGCTTTCAACAAGAAGGAGAAATAACATGAGAACACATGGTGGAGTTCCCAGGCCTCTTTCCTGTTGTCATGATTAGAGAGGTGGTACTGGGAGCTGAGGAAACACAGACAGGTTGGAGTTCCCAGGCCTCTTTCCTGTTGTCATGATTAGAGAGGTGGTACTGGGAGCTGAGGAAACACAGACAGGTTGGAGGTACCAGGCCTCTTTCCTGTTGTCATGATTAGAGAGGTGGTACTGGGAGCTGAGGAAACACAGACAGGTTGGAGGTACCAGGCCTCTTTCCTGTTGTTATGTTTAGAGAGGTGGTACTGGGAGCTGAGGAAGCACAGACAGGTTGGAGGTACCAGGCCTCTTTCCTGTTGTTATGTTTAGAGAGGTGGTACTGGGAGCTGAGGAAACACAGACAGGTTGGAGTTCCCAGGCCTCTTTCCTGTTGTCATGATTAGAGAGGTGGTACTGGGAGCTGAGGAAACACAGACAGGTTGGAGGTACCAGGCCTCTTTCCTGTTGTCACGATTAGAGAGGTGGTACTGGGAGCTGAGGAAACACAGACAGGTTGGAGGTACCAGGCCTCTTTCCTGTTGTTATGTTTAGAGAGGTGGTACTGGGAGCTGAGGAAGCACAGACAGGTTGGAGGTACCAGGCCTCTTTCCTGTTGTTATGTTTAGAGAGGTGGTACTGGGAGCTGAGGAAACACAGACAGGTTGGAGTTCCCAGGCCTCTTTCCTGTTGTCATGATTAGAGAGGTAATACTGGGAGCTGAGGAAACACAGACAGGTTGGAGTTACCAGGGCTCTTTCCTGTTGTCATGATTAGAGTGGTAATACTGGGAGCTGAGGAAACACAGACAGGTTGGAGTTCCCAGGCCTCTTTCCTGTTGTCATGATTAGAGTGGTAATACTGGGAGCTGAGGAAACACAGACAGGTTGGAGTTCCCAGGCCTCTTTCCTGTTGTCATGATTAGAGTGGTAATACTGGGAGCTGAGGAAACACAGACAGCCTCAGGGGTTTTAATGTGTAGATGTTTGTTTTGTTCAGTTGGTCTTTTGTTGTTTTCTTTTTCTGTTTCTGTCAAATTATCATGTTTAGGGTTACACAATTCCGGTAACTTTCCCAAAGTTTTCCAGAAATCCTTGTTGGAGGATTCCAGATTTCCTGCTTGCCTGCTGACTCCTGGAATTTTATAACCAGGATTTCTGGAAAACCTGGGCATTTTGGGAACGTTAACAGAATTTTGCAACCCTAATCATATTACAACGGCTGTTACTGTATGTCAGAAACTCAGAGGAGTTGACCATTTTCAGTTAGTGTGTTTACCCATCATGCACTCTACCTGGATGGACAGACTATCTTCTATCTTCATATTTAGAAAATAAAAATGAACCTCTCCTCAGGTATGCTAACAAACAATCGCCGTCGGTTACGCTGCATCATTCTCCATTATTCACCAGATCATTATGGTCTGTTCAGTAATAACGGCCTTCTGAAATCACATAAACATGAAGTATGGTGTCACCCTTGTCCATATATTAATTAGCCAGGTCGCTAGTCGCATGATAAACGCTGTCATCACGCGGAGAGAAAGTGGGACGATCGAAGCGGAGAGCCCGATACAGAATTACTTATTGAAATGCTTCCCTTCCCTTGTTTAGTTTGGCAGATTCTAACTTAGATGAGCTGTGACGATTTTCATGGGAGATATATATATATATATATATATATATATATAGAGAGAGAGAGAGAGAAGAGAGAGGGGAGAGAGAGAGAGAGAGAGAGAGAGAGAGAGAGAGAGAGAGAAGAGAGAGAGAGAGAGAGAGAGAGAGAGAAGAGAGAGAGGAGAGAGAGAGAGAGAGATGTGGGAGAGAGAGACGTGGGAGAGAGAGAGAGAGAGAGAGAGAGACGTGGGAGAGAGTGCAGATCATATTGCATCCTGTTTCTCCTACTAATAACAGGCTTGACTGTCTTAAAGGCTGAGAGAAACAGCAGGAGCTATCTGAGAATACTGTATTCATCCATACCACGTCTCCTGCTGTACCCTACACCTGGTACCCTACACCTGGTACCCTACACCTGGTACCCTTCACCTGGTACCCTACACCTGGTACCCTACACCTGGTACCCTACACCTGGTATCCAACCCCTGCTCTATCCAACCCCTGCTCTACCCAACACCTGCTGTACCCAACACCTGCTGTACCCTACACCTGGTACCCTACACCTGGTACCCTTCACCTGGTACCCTTCACCTGGTACCCTACACCTGGTATCCAACCCCTGCTCTACCCAACACCTGCTGTACCCAACACCTGCTGTACCCAACCCCTGCTGTACCCAACCCCTGCTGTACCCAACCCCTGCTCTACCCAACCTGCTGTACCAAACGCCTGCTGTACCCAATCCCTGCTCTACCCAACACCTGCTGTACTCAACCCATGCTGTACCAAACGCCTGCTGTACCCAATCCCTCAGAAAGACATTGAAACAATAACATTACATCCATACATACATAACTTCTATGCATCCATATTGAAATATCATTTTTTACCTTGATGATCTTTTACTGTTTTCCAGAACTGTTCAAAAACCAAAAACACTGCTGGTTTAAGTTTTCTTCTGGCTGGCTTACTCTGTGAGTTGGTGAGTTAGAGAGCAGTTTCTCTCTGTGAGTTGGTGAGTTAGAGAGCAGTTTGTCTCTGTGAGTTGGTGAGTTAGAGAGCAGTTTCTCTCTGTGAGTTGGTGAGTTAGAGAGCAGTTTGTCTCTGTGAGTTGGTGAGTTAGAGAGTAGCTTCTCTCTGTGAGTTGTTGAGTTAGAGAGTAGTTTCTCTCTGTGAGTTGGTGAGTTAGAGAGCAGTTTCTCTCTGTGAGTTGGTGAGTTAGAGAGCAGTTTCTCTCTGTGAGTTGGTGAGTTAGAGAGCAGTTTGTCTCTGTGAGTTGGTGAGTTAGAGAGCAGTTTCTCTCTGTGAGTTGGTGAGTTAGAGAGCAGTTTGTCTCTGTGAGTTGGTGAGTTAGGAGAGTAGCTTCTCTCTGTGAGTTGGTGAGTTAGAGAGCAGTTTCTCTCTGTGAGTTGGGTGAGTTAGAGAGCAGTTTCTCTCTGTGAGTTGGTGAGTTAGAGAGCAGTTTCTCTCTGTGAGTTGGGTGAGTTAGAGAGCAGTTTCTCTCTGTGAGTTGGTGAGTTAGAGAGCAGTTTCTCTCTGTGAGTTGGTGAGTTAGAGAGCAGTTTCTCTCTGAGTTGGTGAGTTAGAGAGACAGTTTCTCTCTGTGAGTTCGTGAGTTAGAGAGCAGTATCTCTCTGTGAGTTGGTGAGTTAGAGAGCAGTTTCTCTCTGTGAGTTGGTGAGTTAGAGAGTAGCTTCTCTCTGTGAGTTGATGAGTTAGAGAGCAGTTTGTCTCAGCCTGAGAGCGGAGAGGCCAAGTGTTTGGGTTAAGGACCTCCCTGCCAGTCTGCCTCCCTTGACATCCTTGTGCAACACACACCCTCCTGTCTCCCGGCGGTGTAGGATCAGCCCCCGCTATGGACACACACACAAACACACACAGAGTCAAATACAACACACACACAAAACCTCCTCCCACCAGTTCACACAGAGTGGGCGGGTAACGCACACACACACAAACACACACACACACACACACATAGACCAAACACATTGGAATAAATAAGCACACACACACACAAACACAGAGAGAGAGAGAGATAATATTTACATAAGTGGGTGAGAAATCCTAGCGGGGTGAGCTTGAACCATGTAATTCTGTTTAATGGAATGCCAAAAAAAAAGCTCTCTGATGGTTGAATTAATGGAAGCTGGAGAGAGAAGAACTAGGAGGAGAAGGGAAGGGAGGAATAGAGTGAGAGAAAGAGGAGGGAGGGAGGGAACCAGAGAACCAGTGCTCTTGTATTGAATAACATAATACGAGTCCCAAAATGGCACACTACTATATAGTGCACTACTTTTGACCAGGGCCCTGTAGTAGTGCCCTATAGAATAGGAAGCCCTTTGGGACACACCCATAGTTTTATAAGAGCGGGCTCTGTTTTAAAAGGGTCAGTGTTTATATGTAAGGGGTGATTGTTACTGCAATCATGAACTTCAGCCTGCTATCTGCCAGCACTTGACTAATAAGGCCTGTATAATAAGGCCAGAACACACAGGTTGAAAAGGTTCAGGAGAAAAATCAACTCTTCAGCCAACTGCCAACTTCACTCAGAGAGAGGGAGTACTTAATCAAATCAAATCAAATTGTATTTGCCACATGCGACGAATACAACAGGTGTAGACATTACAGTGAAATGCTTACTTACAAGCCCTTTTATTTTTTATTTTAATGTTAAGTAAAAAAAAAAAAAGCTAATAACTAAAGAGCAGCAGTAAAATTAAATAACAGTAGGGAGGCTGTGTAAAGGGGGTACGGTGTAGAGTCAATGTGCGGGGGGCACCTGACTAGTAGAGGTAATTGAGGTAATATGTACATGTGGGTAGAGTTAAAGTGACTATGCATAAATAATAGACGGAGTAGCAGCAGCGTAAAGACGGGGGTGGGGGTGGGCGGGTAGTGCAAATAGTCCGGGTAGCAATGATTAGCTGTTCAGGAGTCTTATGGCTTGGGGGTAGAAGCTGTTTTGAGGGCCTTCCTCTGACACGCCTGAGTATAGAGGTCCTGGATGGCAGGAAGCTTGGCCCCAGTGATGTACTGGGCCGTACGCACTACCCTCTGGAGTGCCCCTTGCGGTCGGAGGCCGAGCAGTTGCCACCAGGCGGTGATGCAACCAGTCAGGATGCTCTCGATGGTACAGCTGTAGAACTTTTTGAGGATCTGAGGACCCATGCCAAATCTTTTCAGTCTCCTGAGGGGGAATAGGCTTTGTCGTGCCCTCTTCACAACTGTCTTGGTGTGTTTGGACCATGATAGTTCGTTGCTGATGTGGACACCAAGGAACTTGAAGCTCTCAACCTGTTCCACTACAGCCCCGTTGATGAGAATGGGGGCGTGCTCAGTCCTCTCTTTTTTTCCTGTAGTCCACAATCATCTCCTTTGTCTTGATCACGTTGAGGGAGAGGTTGTTATCCTGGCACCACATGGCCAGGTCTCGGACCTCCTCCCTATAGGCTGTCTCATCGTTGTCGGTGATCAGGCCTACCACTATTGTGTCGTCAGCAAACTTAATGGTGTTGGAGTCGTGCCTGGCCATGCAGTCATGGGTGAACAGGGAGTACAGGAGGGGACTGTGCACGCACCCCTGAGGGGCCCCCGTGTTGAGGATCAGCGTGGCAGATGTGTTGTTACCTACCCTTACCACCTGGGGGCGGCCCGTCAGGAAGTCCAGGATCCAGTTGCAGAGGGAGGTGTTTAGTCCCAGGATCCTTAGCTTAGTGATGAGCTTTGAGGGCACTATGGTGTTGAACGCTGAGCTGTAGTCAATGAACAGCATTCTCATGTAGGTGTTCCTCTTGTCCAGGTGGGAAAGGGCAGTGTGGAGTGCAATAGAAATTGCATCATCTGTGGATCTGTTGGGGCGGTATGCAAATTGGAGTGGGTCTAGGGTTTCTAGGATAATGGTGTTGATGTGAGCCATGACCAGCCTTTCAAAGCACTTCATGGCTACAGACGTGAGTGCTAAGGGTTGGTAGTCATTTAGGCATGTTATCTTAGTGTCCTTGGGCACAGGGACTATGGTGGTCTGCTTGAAACATGTTGGTATTACAGACTCAGTCAGGGACATGTTGAAAATGTCAGTGAAGACACTTGCTAGTTGGTCAGCACATGCTCAGAGTACAAGTGTGAATGTTGACCTGCTTAAAAGTCTTACTCACATCGCCATTTGGAGAGCATGATCACATAGTAATCCGGAACAGCTGGTGCTCTCCTGCATGCTTCAGTGTTGCTTGCCTCGAAGCGAGCATAGAAGTGATTTAGCTCATCTGGTAGGCTTGTGTCACTGGGCAGCTCGCGGCTGTGCTTCCTTTTGTAGTCTGTAATAGTTTTCAAGCCCTGCCACATCCGGCGAGTGTCAGAGCCGGTGTAGTACGCATTCAATCTTAGTCCGGGTATTGACTCTTTGCCTGTTTGATGGTTTGTCGGAGGGCATAGCGGGATTTCTTATAAGTGTACGGGTTAGAGTCCCGCTCCTTGAAAGCGGCAGCGCTACCCTTTAGCTCAAGTGCGGATGTTGCCTGTAATCCATGGCTTCTGGTTGGGGTATGTACGTACGGTCACTGTGGGGACGACATCATCCGATGCACTTATTGATGAAGCCAGTGATTTATGTGGTGTACTCTCAATGCGTCTCTGGGTGTGGAGTAAAGGTGCTCTAGAGTTTATTTTCCTCTGGTTGCACATTTAACATGCTGGTAGAAATTAGATAGAACGGATTTAAGTAGTATATTGACTTAGGACTCGTCCCAAATAGGGAACCTGGTTACAAGTAGTACACTAGATACTGAATAGGGTGCCATCAATCCAAAGGGAAAACGTTGAAGACTTTTGGTTTTGTTTCAATTTACAGTTGAAGTCGGAGGTTTACATACACCTTAGCCAAATACATTTAAACTCAGTTTTTCACAATTCTTGACATTTAATACTAGTAAAAATGTCCTCTTAGGTCAGTTAGGATCACCACTTTATTTTGAGAATGTGAAATGTCAGAACAATAGTAGAGAGAATAATCTATTTCAGCTTTTATTTCTTTCATCACATTCCCAGTGGGTCAGAAGTTTACATACACTCAATTAGTATTTGGTAGCATTGCCTTTAAATTGTTTAACTTGGGTCAAACGTTTCGGGTAGCCTTCCACAAGCTTCCCACAATAAGTTGGGTGAATTTTGGCCCATTCCTCCTGACAGAGCTGGTGTAACTGGTTTGTAAGCCTCCTTGCTCGCACACACTTTTTCAGTTCTGCCCACACATTTTCTATAGGATTGAGGTCAGGGCTTTGTGATGGTCACTCCAATACCTTGACTTTGTTGTCCTTAAGCCATTTTGGCACAACTTTGGAAGTACGCTTGGGGTCATTGTCCATTTGGAAGACCCAGTAACTTCCTGACTGATGTCTTGAGATGTTGCTTCAATATATCCACATCATTTTCCTTCCTCATGATGCCATCTATTTTGTGAAGTGCACCAGTCCCTCCTGCAGCAAAGCACCCCCAGAGCATGATGCTGCCATCCCCGTGCTTCACGGTTGGGATGGTGTTCTTCGGCTTGCAAGCAACCCCCTTTTTCCTCCAAACATAACAATGGTCATTATGGCCAAACAGTTCTATTTTTGTTTCATCAGACCAGAGGACATTTCTCCAAAAAAGTACGATCTTTGTCCCCATGTGCAGTTGCAAACCTTAGTCTGGCTTTTATGGCGGTTTTGGAGCAGTGGCTTCTTCCTTGCTGAGCGGCCTTTCAGGTTATGTTGATATAGGACTCGTTTTACTGTGGATATAGATACTTTTTGTACCTGTTTCCTCCACATCTTCAGCAAGGTCCTTTGTTGTTGTTCTGGAATTGATTTGCACTTTTTACACCAAAGTACATTCATCTCTAGGAGACAGAACGGATCTCCTTCCTGAGCGGTATGGCCGAATCGTGGTCCCATGGTGTTTATACTTGCATACTATTGTTTGTACAGATGAACGTAGTACCTTCAGGCGTTTGGAAATTGCTTCCAGGATGAACCAGACTTGTGGAGGTCTAACATTTTGGCTGATTTATTTTGATTTTCCCATGATGTCAAGCAAAGAGGCACGAGTTTGAAGGTAGGCCTTGAAATACATCCACATGTACACCTCCAGTGACTCAAATTATGTCAATTAGCCTATCAGAAGCTTCTAAAAGCCAGACATCATTTTCTGGAATTTTCCAAGCTGTTTAAAGGCACAGTCAACTTAGTTGTATGTAAACTTCTGACCCACTGGAATTGTAATACAGTGAATTATAAGTGAAATAATCTGTCTGTAAACAATTGTTGGAAAAATGACTTGTGACATGCACAAAGTAGATGTCCTAACATTTCGACTTGCCAAAACTATAGTTTGTTAACAAGAAATTTGTAGAGTTGTTGAAACTGAGTTTTTAATGACTCCAACCTAAGTGTATGTAAACTTCCGACTTCAACTGTAGTATTCTTTGTGATCTATCCTTTCTTAGAAGGCCACACACACACACACACACACACACACACACACACACACACACACACACACACACACACACACACACACACACTTGTTGTCTCTGGCACACAGTCAGCTCTTCGCAGAGTCTCTCCAATACCTGCAGCTAAACCTGTACAAGCTCTTAACAAGATGACATGGTTGGCAAGCATCCCTCTCCCACACACACTCACACACACACACACACACACACACACACACACACACACACACACACACACACACACACACACACAAACCCTCACTAATAGCTCTCTGTTTGCCACCTGCATCAACAGCCAGATTGCCTGCAGTTCCAACACTTTAGATCACTTAGGCTTCTCAGGTACACTCTTAGAGAAGTATTCCAAAAGGGTTATTTTGCTGTCCCCAAAAGAGAACCCTTTTTGGTTTCAAGTAGAACCCTTTTTGGTTTCCGTTGAACCCTTTTTGGTTTCAGGTAGAACTCTTTTCGGTTCCATGTAGAATCCTCTGTGGAAAGGGTTCTGCATGGAATCCAAAATGGTTATAACTGGAACCAAAAATGGTTCTTCAAAGGGTTCTTCCATGGGGACAGCCGAAGAACCCTTTTCGGTTCTAGATACTGTTATTTTACTGCTGCTCTTTAATTATTATTAATTTTAATTTTTTACTTATCAATCTTTTACTCAACACTTATTTTTCTTAAAACTGCATTGTTGGTTAAGGGCTGGTAAGTAAGCATTTCACTGTTGTATTCGGCGCATTTGACAAATAAAAATTGATTTGATTTGATTTGAGATAGCACCTTTCTTTCTAAGATT
>NW_025534474.1:40000-60000 GCF_020615455.1 Coregonus clupeaformis | reverse complement strand
CAAGCAATGTGTTTTTGCTCTGAAAGGAGCATTGTCTAGTTGGGGTATTGTTAAAGGGCTTGTTGAGATTTACCAGATAACATCTAGTGCTTTTCTGCTTTCCCCTCTCAAAGAATATACTTTTATACAAACACACACACACACACACACACACACACGATTCAAAAGTGGTTTCTAAACACAAAACACAGCTTGAACAAAAAAGCTTTCAGAAAGACCTATAAGATGATCCGGGGTCAGTTTGTGTTGTTGTGTGGTAATGGTTACAGACAGAATATGGGAGGGATCAGCTGATCTGAGGTCAGTTTGTGTTGTTGTGTGGTAATGGTTACAGACAGAATATGGAAGGGATCAGCTGATCTGGGGTCAGTTTGTGTTGTTGTGTGGTAATGGTTACAGACAGGATATGGGAGGGATCAGCTGATCTGGGGTCAGTTTGTGTTGTTGTGTGGTAATGGTTACAGACAGGATATGGGAGGGATAAGCTGATCTGGGGTCAGTTTGTGTTGTTGTGTGGTAATGGTTACAGACAGGATATGGGAGGGATCAGCTGATCTGGGGTCAGTTTGTGTTGTTGTGTGGTAATGGTTACAGACAGGATATGGGAGGGATCAGCTGATCTGGGGTCAATTTGTGTTGTTGAGCAGACAGAGCGAGTGGAATGGACAGAATATGGGAGGGATTACTGATCAATATCCACGCACCACGCACACACACACACACACACACACACACACACACACACACACACACACACACACACACACACACACACACACACACACACACATGCGCAAACTATTATCATATCCCAGACTTTTTATATGTCAAGGTTGAAGATGGGATTTAGCTGAGGTTCAGCTGATCCTGGATCTGTAGATAAAGGAGGATTTAGGTGACGATAATCTGATCCTGGATCTGTACATAAGGGAGGATTGTGTGGCCCAGACTTCTCAGGTAAAGGGATGCTGAGAGGGGTTAATGGGGAACAGGTAAAGGGATACTGAGAGGGGTTAATGGGGAACAGGTAAAGGGATACTGAGAGGGGTTAATGGGGAACAGGTAAAGGGATACTGAGAGGGGTTAATGGGGAATAGGTAAAGGGATACTGAGAGGGTATAATGGGGAACAGGTATAGTGCATTTGGAAAGTATTCAGACCCCTTGACTTTTTCCAGGTGTTTCTTGTCGTCTCTCTGGAGTATAATGGGATTATAATGAAGTTCATAAATGTGTGATTGGGCCTTTAAAATAAGAGTACAAGTTTGTTTGTTTTACGGCATAGTGTCACGTTTAATTCGTATTACCCCCAACTACCCCCCAGAGAATATCTCCAGTCTTCTTCTCTGTCTACGTTACCCCCAACTACCTCCCAGAGAATATCTCCAGTCTTCTTCTCTGTCTACATTACCCCCAACTACCTCCCAGAGAATATCTCCAGTCTTCTTCTCTGTCTACATTACCCCCAACTACCTCCCAGAGAATATATCCAGTCTTCTTCTCTGTCTACATTACCCCCAACTACCTCCCAGAGAATATCTCCAGTCTTCTTCTCTGTCTACATTACCCCCAACTACCTCCCCAGAGAATAACTCCAGTCTTCTTCTCTGTCTACATTACCCCCAACTACCTCCCAGAGAATATCTCCAGTCTTCTTCTCTGTCTACATTACCCCCAACTACCTCCCAGAGAATATCTCCAGTCTTCTTCTCTGTCTACATTACCCCCAACTACCTCCCAGAGAATATCTCCAGTCATGTAACTGTATGACTCCTTCCCACCGGACCAACCAGAATAAACTGCCCAACACACACAGAGACTCCTCTTGATAGGGTCTGAGAGGAGATATATCAACACATGGTTATATAAATCATACTGAAGGGTAATATAAGGCTCTGGTCCAAAGTAGTGCACTATGGGCCCTGTGTAGTTCAGTTGGTATTGCATGGCGCTTGCAATGCCAGGGTTGTGGGTTCGATTCCCACGGGGGGCCAGTATGAAAAAAAAGAAAATAAATGTATGCACTCACTAACTGTAAGTCGCTCTGGATAAGAGCGTCTGCTAAATGACCCCCCAAAAAAAAAAGTGTTTATAAAAAAATGTAAATGAATAGGGTGCTATATTGGATTCCAGGTGCGTAACCCCTCATTTCTTAGAGTTTGAATGATACACTTTTCCTTCTCTCTCTCTCTCTCTCTCTCTCTCTCTTTCTCTCTCTCTCTCTCTCTCTCTCTCTCTCTCTCTCTCTCTCTCTCTCTCTCTCTCTCTCTCTCTCTCTCTCTCTCTCTCTCTCTCTCTCTCTCTCTCTCTCTCTCTCTCCTCTATATCTTTCCCTCCTTTCTGTCCATTGAGTTTGCAGTGCATGTCGTCTCGTTGAATGATACATTTCCTCTCCTGGATCTCTTTAGCTGTATTGAACTCAAGGTTGATGCTCCTTCGTGTTTTGAAGCTTGAATGATACATTCTCTTCTATCTTTCCCTCCTTCCTGTATTGAATTTGGGGTGAATGACCCCTCATTTCTTAAAACTGGGATGATCCACTTCTTTCTTAGAACTGGGATGATCCACTTCTCTCTTAGAACTGGGATGATCCACTTCTCTCTTAGAACTGGGATGATCCACTACTTTCTTAGAACTGGGATGATCCACTTCTTTCTTAGAACTGGGATGATCCACTTCTCTCTTAGAACTGGGATGATCCACTTCTTTCGTCCCCTTCTCTCTCTTTTCTCAATTTCCTCTGTATTGAATTCCAGGTACCAAAGCTTGAAGGATACATTTCACCTTCTCTCTCTCCATCCTCTCTTCTCTCTCTCATCCTCTCTTCTCTCTCTCCATCCTCTCTTCTCTCTCCATCCTCTCTTCTCTCTCTCCATCCTCTCTTCTCTCTCTCCATCCTCTCTTCTCTCTCTCCATCCTCTCTTCTCTCTCTCCATCCTCTCTTCACTCTTTTTTCATTCTCCCCTTTATTGAATTCCATCATTATTTAAAGCTTGAAGGACACCCCTTTTCCCCTCCTCCTCTCCTCCCTTTGTCTTCCATCTGCCATTCCCTCTCTACTTTTTAATATTCCAGGTATGATCGTTATTTAAAGCTTGAAAGATCCATCTCTTCTTCTCAAACTGGCTCGAATTAAGATCCTACATCTGTACACTTGATATGCTTTCCTCTGTCATCCCTCTCTTCCTCTACCTTTTCCTCTGTCATCTCTCTCTTCCTCTACCTTTTCCTCTGTCATCCCTCTCTTCCTCTACCTTTTCCTCTGTCATCTCTCTCTTCCTCTACCTTTTCCTCTATCATCTAATTCCTGGTGCGTCGCCCCTCATTTCTTAGAAAGGGAGGATACATTTCTCCTTCTCTTCTATCTTTCCCTCGTTCCTGTATTGAATTTGAGGTGAATGATCCCTTGTTTATTAGAACTGGGATGATCCACTTATTCTTCCCCTTCTCTCCTCCTCCTCTTCTTCCTCTCTCTTCCCCCTTTCCTCTGCATTTCAATTCCAGGAACTATTGCCTCTAAATAAAGCTTTACAGATACATTTTACCTTCCCTTCTCTCCTTCCTCTCTTAAAATTCAAGGTAACCATGGTTGTTTAAGGCTTGAAGGATACTGATTGGTCCTCCTCCTCCCATTGTCTTCCGTCTGACTTTCCCTCTCTACCATTTTATATTTCATGTAAGATTTTTATTTAAAGCTTGAAGGATCCCCATTTTACTTCCTTTGTCTTCCATTCTATTTTAAGTGGCCCTCGTTCTTAAATCTTAATTGTTTGTTAATGGACAGGCTGAGACCATAGTTTCTCAAAGCTTAAATAACCCTCTTCTGTTGCTCTAAAAAGGGTAGGACAGAGAGAGAGAGAGAGAGAGAGAGAGAGAGAGAGAGAGAGAGAGAGAGAGAGAGAGAGAGAGAGAGAGAGAGAGAGAGAGAGAGAGAGAGAGAGAGAGAGAGAGAGAGAGAGAGAGAGAGAGAGAGCATGACAAATACTTAATATAGCCTCTTGGTGTGGTTATGGCTGAATGAGTTATAAAGGGTACCACCATTTTGTCTTCACATTGGTTGTACCACAGTAGCTGTGTGTATAAATGGTACCACCATTTTGTCTTCACATTGGTTGTACCACAGTAGCTGTGTGTATAAATGGTACCACCATTTTGTCTTCATATCGGCTGTACCACAGTAGATGCCAACAGGCTTTGTGGTTGTCATTGTGATTGATAGAGGAAAGGAAGGACCCCATTGCCATCCATATCCCCTCATGTAGAGGAAATGAAGAGGAGAATGGAGAAAGAGAGAGAAAGGTGGAGGGAGAGGGAGAGAGCAGGACAGAGAAAGAGAGAGAAAGGTGGAGGGAGGGAGCAGGACAGAGAAAGATAGAGAAAGATGGAGGGAGGGAGCAGGACAGAGAAATAGAGAGAAAGGTGGAGGGAGGGAGCAGGACAGAGAAAGATAGAGAAAGGTGGAGGGAGAGAGCAGGACAGCGAAAGATAGAGAAAAGATACAGAGGGAGAGAGGGAGGCGTGAAACTGGTTTGGGTGAGAAACACTTATAACTCAGGCCCATAGATTATGACAGTCCAATCTCCCAGCCTGTCGCCTGAAAAACAACAACAAACCAACCAGCCACAGAGGACAGAGGGGGCTTCACGAATGGCACCCTATTCCCTATATAGTGCACTACTTTTGACCATGGTCCCTGGTGTACTACACTAAAACCGTAGGGCACTACAAAGGGAATATGGTGCTATTTGGGATATAGACAGAAGGGAAGAGAGGTGAAGGGATGGAATAGGCTGAATGGAGGAAAGAGACAGAAGGAATGGGAGGGTGAAATGGAGGGAAGATAGAGAAGGAATGGGAGGGTGAAATGGAGGGAAAATAGAGAAGGAATGGGAGGGTGAAATGGAGGGAAGATAGAGAAGGAATGGGAGGGTGAAATGGAGGGAAGAGAGAGAAGGAATGGGAGGGTGAAATGGAGGGAAGAGAGAGAAGGAATGGGAGGGTGAAATGGAAAGATAGAGAAGGAATGGGAGGGTGAAATGGAGGGAAGATAGAGAAGGAATGGGAGGGTGAAATGGAGGGAAGATAGAGAAGGAATGGGAGGGTGAAATGGAGGGAAGAGAGAGAAGGAATGGGAGGGTGAAATGGAGGGAAGAGAGAGAAGGAATGGGAGGGTGAAATGGAGGGAAGATAGAGAAGGAATGGGAGGGTGAAATGGAGGGAAGAGAGAGAAGGAATGGGAGGGTGACATGGAAAGATAGAGAAGGAATGGGAGGGTGAAATGGAGGGAAGATAGAGAAGGAATGGGAGGGTGAAATGGAGGAAAGATAGAGAAGGAATGTGAGGGTGAAATGGAGGGAAGAGAGAGAAGGAATGGGAGGGTGAAATGGAGGGAAGAGAGAGAAGGAATGGGAGGGTGAAATGGAGGGAAGAGAGAAGGAATGGGAGGGTGAAATGGAGGAAAGATAGAGAAGGAATGTGAGGGTGAAATGGAGGGAAGAGAGAGAAGGAATGGGAGGGTGAAATGGAGGGAAGAGAGAGAAGGAATGGGAGGGTGAAATGGAGGGAAGATAGAGAAGGAATGGGAGGGTGAAATGGAGGGAAGAGAGAGAAGGAATGGGAGGGTGAAATGGAAAGATAGAGAAGGAATGGGAGGGTGAAATGAGGGAAGATAGAGAAGGAATGGGAAGGTGAAATGGAGGGAAGAGAGAGAAGGAATGGGAGGGTGAAATGGAAAGATAGAGAAGGAATGGGAGGGTGAAATGGAGGGAAGAGAGAGAAGGAATGGGAGGGTGAAATGGAGGGAAAATAGAGAAGGAATGGGAGGGTGAAATGGAGGAAAGATAGAGAAGGAATGGGAGGGTGAAATGGAAAGATAGAGAAGGAATGGGAGGGTGAAATGGAGGGAAGAGAGAGAAGGAATGGGAGGGTGAAATGGAGGGAAGATAGAGAAGGAATGGGAGGGTGAAATGGAGGAAAGATAGAGAAGGAATGGGAGGGTGAAATGGAGGAAAGATAGAGAAGGAATGGGAGGGTGAAATGGAGGGAAGAGAGAGAAGGAATGGGAGGGTGAAATGGAGGGAAGAGAGAGAAGGAATGGGAGGGTGAAATGGAGGGAAGAGAGAGAAGGAATGGGAGGGTGAAATGGAAAGATAGAGAAGGAATGGGAGGGTGAAATGGAGGGAAGATAGAGAAGGAATGGGAGGGTGAAATGGAGGAAAGATAGAGAAGGAATGGGAGGGTGAAATGAAGGAAAGATAGAGAAGGAATGGGAGGGTGAAATGGAGGGAAGAGAGAGAAGGAATGGGAGGGTGAAATGGAGGGAAGAGAGAGAAGGAATGGGAGGGTGAAATGGAAGTAAGAGAGAGAAGGAATGGGAGGGTGAAATGGAGGAAAGATAGAGAAGGAACGGGAGGGTGAAATGGAGGGAAGAAAATAAACAAGAAGGAGAGAGACAGGGAACCAAAAGACGGCAAATAAAATGGAGAGATTATTCTGGTCCCACCCCCATCTCTCCTGTTTCTCTCTGGTCCCTCCCCCATCTCTCCTTCCTGTTTCTCTCTGGTCCCTCCTCCATCTCTCCTTCCGGTTTCTCTCTGGTCCCTCCCCCATCTCTCCTTCCTGTTTCTCTCTGGTCCCTCCCCCATCTCTCCTTCCTGTTTCTCTCTGGTCCCTCCCCCATCTCTCCTTCCTGTTTCTCTCTGGTCCCTCCCCCATCTCTCCTTCCTGTTTCTCTCTGGTACTTCCCCCATCTCTCCTCTCTTTCGCTCTGGTCATCAATCTGCTGAAGTCTCTAATCTAAGGGGTCACATCTCCTACCTTACTCCATCCCTCCCTCCATTTCCCTCCCTACACCTCTCTCTCTCTCTCTCTCTCTCTCTCTCTCTCTCTCGCTCTTTTTCTCTCTCGTCATTAATCTACTATACAGCACTATAGCACACTCATCGGTCTGAGGTTCTCTCCTCTTCTGTCTGCCCTCTCTCTCACCCCTCTCTCGCCCTCTATCACCCCTCTCTCGCCCCCCTCACTCTCTCTATAAATCAAACGACTACCTCACAGACTAACGGCCCAGCCTCTCCCCCCCTCTCTCACCCTCCCTTTCTCTTTCTTGTTCTATCTATCTCTCTTTCTCTCTCTCCGCCCACCCGTCTCACCATCAATCTAAACCAGTTGTCCACACACACTCTTCTTCTTTCTCTCTCTCAGTGTCTATCTGTCTCTCGCTCTCCCTCTGTTCATCTCTCCCTCTCTCTCTCTCTAATTCTCTCTCCATCTCTTTGCCCCGCCTGGCCGACCTCTCTAATGGGTAGTGAATCCTTTCCTCTCCTCTTTCCGCCCCTCTTTTCTGACCCTGCTGTCCTCTCGCAATCGCTCTCTCTCTTCAAACTGCATGATCAGAATGATAGTTAAATATTTACCGGGAAAGGTGAGTCAGGTGAACTACTGTTCTGTGGTCTGGAGAAAATTAATCAGCAAGTGAAATTAGGAGGCTGTAGATTGCACAGAACAAAGCAGCAAGGATTTTTTTTAAAGTGGAGATATGGTTATTCTGTTGTAGTCATGTGCAATGCTCTTGGGTGGTCATCAATTAACAAGATAATTGAAAAACAATGTGCTTATTTTATTTCACAATGTGCACCATTTAAAATGGCCAAACTCCATTCACAACAGTATTCAGTTTGTAAGAGACTGACATTCAATACTAGGAATAGATTGTCCACCAGCTATGTGTTATCCAGACAGAAAAGAGAAATAGGCAAAATAACATTTGGATTCAGAGCAATAAAGAAATTGAATAATTTTCCTGAGCAAACCAGAAACCTTTCAATATATAAATTCAAACAATACTTTAGAACCATTTAAATATAATAAATCGGAAGGTTGTGCAGGACTATGGTAGATGAAGGAATCAATCTATCTTTTCAGACTGTTAGAGTATTTATCTGGTCAATATGTCAGTGTATTATGTCTGTTTGTAACAGTGTGTTATACAGTGGGGAGAACAAGTATTTGATACACTGCCGATTTTGCAGGTTTTCCTACTTACAAAGCATGTAGAGGTCTGTAATTTTTATCATAGGTACACTTCAACTGTGAGAGACGGAATCTAAAACAAAAATGCAGAAAATCACATTGTATGATTTTTAAGTCATTAATTTGCATGACATAAGTATTTGATACATCAGAAAAGCAGAACTTAATATTTGGTTCAGAAACCTTTGTTTGCAATTACAGAGATCATACGTTTCCTGTAGGTCTTGACCAGGTTTGCACACACTGCAGCAGGGATTTTGGCCCACTCCTCCATACAGACCTTCTACAGATCCTTCAGGTTTCGGGGCTGTCGCTGGGCAATACGGACTTTGAGCTCTCTCCAAAGATTTTCTATTGGGTTCAGGTCTGGAGACTGGCTAGACCACTCCAGGACCTTGAGATGCTTCTTACGGAGCCACTCCTTAGTTGCCCTGGCTGTGTGTTTCAGGTCGTTGTCATGCTGGAAGACCCAGCCACGACCCATCTTCAATGCTCTTACTGAGGGAAGGAGGTTGTTGGCCAAGATCTCGCGATACATGGCCCCATCCATCCTCTCCTCAATACGGTGCAGTTGTTCTGTCCCCTTTGCAGAAAAGCATCCCCAAAGAATGATTTTTCCACCTCCATGCTTCACGGTTGGGATGGTGTTCTTGGGGTTGTACTCATCCTACTTCTTCCTCAAAACACGGTGAGTGGAGTTTATACCAAAAAGCTCTATTTTTGTCTCATCAGACCACATTACCTTCTCCCATTCCTCCTCTGGATCATCCAGATGGTCATTGGCAAACTTCAGATGGGCCTGGACATGCGCTGGCTTGAGCAGGGGGACCTTGCGTGCGCTGCAGGATTTTAATCCATGACGGCGTAGTGTGTTACTAATCGTTTTCTTTGAGACTGTGGTCCCAGCTCTCTTCAGGTCATTGACCAGGTCCTGCCGTGTAGTTATGGGCTGATCCCTCACCTTCCTCATGATCATTGATGCCCCACGAGGTGAGATCTTGCATGGAGACACAGACCGAGGGTGATTGACCGTCATCTTGAACTTCTTCCATTTTCTAATAATTGCGCCAACAGTTGTTGCCTTCTCACCAAGCTGCTTGCCTATTGTCCTGTAGCCCATCCCAGCCTTGTGCAGGTCTACAATTTTATCCCTGATGTCCTTACACAGCTCTCTGGTCTTGGCCATTGTGGAGAGGTTGGAGTCTGTTTGATTGAGTGTGTGGACAGGTGTCTTTTATACAGGTAACGAGTTCAAACAGGTGCAGTTAATACAGGTAATGAGTGGAGAACAGGAGGGCTTCTTAAAGAAAAACTAACAGGTCTGTGAGAGACGGAATTCTTACTGGTTAGTAGGTGATCAAATACTTATGACATGCAATAAAATGCAAATTATTTACATAAAAATCATACAATGTGATTTTCTGGATTTTTGTTTTAGATTCCGTCTCTCACAGTTGAAGTGTACCTATGATAACAATTACAGACCTCTACATGCTTTGTAAGTAGGAAACCCTGCAAAATCGGCAGTGTATCAAATACTTGTTCTCCCCACTGTATGTGAAAATGTGATCGTATTATAAATTGTGTTTTAATGTTTAAGGACTCTTGGAAGATTAGTCCAAATGAGGACTAAAAGAGATCCTAATAAAATCTCTATAAAATCTCTGATTCCCTCTCTCCTGTCATCCCCTATCCCAGACTCTCTCCTCTCTCTCCTCTCTTCCTCTCTCTCCTCTCTTTCTCTCCTCTCTTCCTCTCTCCTCTCTTCCTCTCTCTCCTCTCTTTCTCTCCTCTCTTCCTCTCTTCCTCTCTTCCTCTCTTCCTCTCTTCCTCTCTTCCTCTCTTCCTCTCTCCTCATCTCCTTTCCTCATCTCCTTTCCCCTCTCTTCCTCTCTTCCTCTCATCCCTCTCTCCCAGGTGTTCCTCCTCCCCTAAAATCTCTGATTCCCTCTCTCCTGTCATCCCCTATCCCAGACTCTCTCCTCTCTTCCTCTCTTCCTCTCTTCCTCTCTTCCTCTCTTCCTCTCTTCCTCTCTTCCTCTCTTCCTCTCTTCCTCTCTTCCTCTCTTCCTCTCTTCCTCTCTTCCTCTCTCCTCTCTTACTTTCCTCATCTCCTTTCCCCTCTCTCCTCTCATCCCTCTCTCCCAGGTGTTCCTCCTCCCCTCCCCTCTCTCCTCCTCTCCTCATCTCTACCCCTCCTCCCCTCCCTCTCTCCCCTGCCTCTCCCTGTCTGGCCCTATTCCAATCTACCTGTCTGTTCTCTTTGCCTTACTGAGACCATTGTGGCCAAACAATCTTATTTCCAACCCCCTCTCGTCCTCTCCTCTCTTCTCCTCTTCTCCCTCGCTCTCCTCTCATGCCACCCTTCATCATTCATCCCTGCACACCTCCTGTCTCGCCAGTGTAGGCAGCCTAGTGGTTAAGAGCGTTAGGCCAATAACCAAAAGGTGGGAAAAATAAGCCCCCCCCCCGCACTTCTCTGATTCAGAGGGGTTGGGTTAAATGTGGAAGACACATTTCAGTTGAATGCATTCAGTTGTACAACTGACTAGTATCCCCCTTTCCCATTCCATTCCCTTCACTTCTCTCCTCTTGTCTTCCCTCGTTCCCCTCTCTCTCCCTGTCTCCCTCTATCTTCCCTTTCCCTCTCCTCTTGTCTTCCCTCGTTCCACTCTCTCTCCCTCTCCCTCTCCCCCTCTGTCTCCACTCCTGTCTCTCCCTCTCCCCCTCTGATCTCCTCCTGTCTCTCTCCCTCTCCCCCTATCCCCCTCTGTCTCCACTCCTATCTCTCTTTCTCTCCCCTTCCCCCCCTCTGTCTCCACTCCTATCTCTCTCTCTCTCTCTCTCCCCCTCTCCCCCTATCCCCCTCTGTCTCCACTCCTATCTCTCTCTCTCTCTCTCTCTCCCTCTCCCTCTCTGTCTCCACTCCTGTCTCTCTCTCTCTCTCTCTCTCTCTCTGTCTCAACTCCTCTCTCTCTCCCTCCCCCCTCTCCCCCTCTGTCTCCACTCCTCTCTCTCTCCCTCCCCCTCTCCCCCTCTGTCTCCACTCCTCTCTCTCCCTCCCCCCTCTCCCCCTCTGTCTCAACTCCTCTCTCTCTCCCTCCCCCCTCTCCCCCTCTGTCTCCACTCCTGTCTCTCTCTCCCTCCCCCTCTCCCCCTCTGTCTCCACTCCTCTCTCTCTCCCTCCCCTCCCCCTCTGTCTCCACTCCTGTCTCTCTCTCCCTCCCCCCTCTCCCCCTCTGTCTCCACTCCTGTCTCTCTCTCCCTCCCCCCTCTCTCCCTTTGTCTCCACTCCTGTCTCTCTCTCCCTCCCCCCTCTCCCCCTCTGTCTCCACTCCTCTCTCTCTCCCTCCCCCCTCTCCCCCTCTGTCTCCACTCCTGTCTCTCTCTCCCTCCCCCCTCTCCCCCTCTGTCTCCACTCCTGTCTCATTCTGTCTTCCTGTGTTACTATGTTTACCTGGCCAATGCCTCTCCCTCCCACTCCCTCTCCATTTCTCTCCTCCTCTCCTCCTCTCCTCCATGTCTCTGTATGTTAGAGGGATTACCTGGGCAAACTGTTAAGTTCAATCACACACACCTCCAAGTTCAAGTACACACACACACACGCACACACACACACACACACACACACACACACACACACACACACACACACACACACACACACACACACACAGAGCATCAGATATGTTCACATTGTAGCTGATGTTGGGTAGTATTAACTCTATTTAAACAGAACTGACTTCTCATGTCAAATCACACACACACCACACACACACCACACACACCCCTTTCCTCTCCTGGCCACTGCTGTAGCCTGAGGGCTTGGGAAGTTTGAACATGATCCTGAGGCTACAGAGCTATCTATCACTTCTAAACCCACCTCTCTACCTCTCTACCTCTCTCTCTGCCCTCCATCCATCACCCAGTCAACCACTCTCTCTATCCCTCTTTTCTCATCACTTTTCATCTACCTCTCCCTCTCTCGCGTTCTTTCGTTCTCTCGCTCAATCTCTCTCAAGCCGAGAGAGATTTCGTGGTGTCTGTGTGTCATCCATCTTCCCTTCAATTCCTCTCTCACTTCCTCTCTTTCTTTCTCTCCCCCTCTCTCGCTCTCTCTCTCTTTCCCTCTCTCTCTCTCTCTCTCTTTCGCTCCCGCTCTCTCTTTCCCTCTCCCGCTCTCTCTCTCTCTTTCCCTCTCTCTCTTTTTCTTTCTCTCTCTCTCTCTCTCTCTCTCTCTCTCTCTCTCTCTCTCTCTCTCTCTCTCTCTCTCTCTCTCTCTCTCTCTCTCTCTCTCTCTCTCTCTCTCTCTCTCTCTCTCTCTCTCTCTCTCTCTGTCTCTCTCTCTCTCTCTCTCTCTCTCTCTCTCTCTCTCTCTCTCTCTCTCTCTCTCTCTCTCTCTCTCTCTCTCTCTCTCCTTCACTCTCTCTTTCTCTTTCATCCCATCCTCTCAACCCTTCCCATCTTGTCTCTCTCTCTTCCTCTCAACCCTTCCCATCTTCTCTCTCTCTTCTCCCTCTCCACCTGCGTACCCATTCTCTCTCTATTCAGCCAGGTCACCGGGATACAAGTCAGTATTTGGGGATGGTGGATCATCGTAAGCAAGTTTGAATTCAGCGATAGAAAGTTGTTTTCGACACACAGATGCACAGATGCACAAACGCACACACACACTCACATGCACACCTAGACACACACACACTCTGTCACCCCACACTGTGAATACTAGTATCAGGGTAAAGATTGGTGGCATTTAATATCATATAGCTGCTTGGAATAAGAAGTTTACCAAAGGCTCCATTACATTTGACTCAGGATAAATTCATCAGGCTAGCAGGCCAGAGATTAGATTAGACTGAGGAAGGAGGGCGGAGAAGGGAAGATGAGACTGAGGAAGGAGGGGGGAGGAAGAGGAAGGAGGGGGGAGGAGGGGAGATGAGGAAGAAGAAGGAGGGGGAGGAAGAGGAAGGAGGGGGGAGGTAGGGGAGATGAGGCAGAGGAAGGAGGGGGGAAGAGGAAGGAGGGGGAGGAAGAGAAAGGAGGGGGGAGAAAGAGGAAGGGGGGAGGAGGGGGAGATGAGGCAGAGGAAGGAGGGGGAAGGAGGGAGAGGAAGGAGGGGAGAGGGGAGATGAGGAAGAGGAAGGAGGAGAGGAAGAGGAAGGAGGGGGGAGGATGGGAGATGAGGCAGAGGAAGGGGGGAGGAAGAGGAAGGAGGGGGAGGGGGGAGGTAGGGGAGATGAGGAAGGAGGGGGGAAGAGGAAGGAGGGGGAGGAGGGGGAGATGAGGAAGGAGGGGAGGAAGGAGGGGGAGGAAGAGGAAGGAGGGGGAAGGAGGGGGGAAGAGGCAGAGGAAGGGGGAGGAAGAGGAAGGAGGGGGAGGAGGGGGGAAGAGGCAGAGGAAGGGGGAGGAAGAGGAAGGAGGGGGGAGGAGAGACAATATTTTAAAATGGATGTTTGATATTAAAAACATCAGTTTGTCAGATTCTGGGCAGACATGCACACACACACACACACACACACACACACACTGGCCCTGAATAATCCAGTTCATTGAATTAAAATTTAAGAGAGGTTTTCCTTCCTCCCTCCCTCTCCTCCCTCCATCCCTCTCCGCTCTCGCTCTCACAGACTTTGTGATTAATTCTCTGGGCAGTTCTGACAGGCAATTTGATAAACAGCCACTTATCTTTGGGCAGCTGGAGAGAAACAAAATGAATAAATCTGCTGAAGGAGGGAGAGAGAAAGAAAGAAAAAAAGAGAGAAAAATAGAGAAAAGAGAGAGAAAGAGAGGGAGAGTGAGAGAGAAAGGAGAGAGAGAGAGAGAGAGAGAGAGAGAGGGAGAGAGAGAGAGAAATACATGGATGGGAAAAAAAGAACAGAGGGAGAGGGATGAATAGCTGGAAAGAGAGAGAAAGAGAAGGAACGAGAAAGACGGAGGTGGAGAAAAAGGAGGCATAGAGAGGGAGAGAGAGAGCGGGCCTCCTCGTTCATGGAGCAGTGGTTTCTGTCAACGTTAGATGGATGGGCTGTAAACAATTACATTTAATCAACCAGGCCTTTGCATGAGAGGAAGTGAATCATATCTACTTCCTGTTAACACTTATCTACAAACACAATACACACAGAGAGGGGGGAGGGAGGGAGGGAGGGAGGGAGGGAGGGAGGGAGGGAGGGAGGGAGGGAGGGAGGGAGGGAGGGAGGGAGGGAGGGAGGGGGAGGAGGGAGGAGGGAGGAGGAGACAGAGGGTACCAGAAAGTCATTGGCAGAAGTAAAGGGGGAATGAGAGGTGGAGAGAAGAAGAAGATGAGAGAAACCCTGAGTTTCTTTTTGACAATAACATGTGTTCTACATCATCCTAATGACGTTAGGTGACTGTCTGGTTTATATAACATTAAGTTATCCATCCTAATGACGTTAGGTGATTATCTGGTTTATATAACATTAAGTTATCCATCCTAATGATGTTAGGTGACTGTCTGGTTTATATAACATTAAGTTATCCATCCTAATGACGGTAGGTGATTATCTGGTTTATATAACATTAAGTTATCCATCCTAATGACGTTAGGTGATTATCTGGTTTATATAACATTAAGTTATCCATCCTAATGACGTTAGGTGATTATCTGGTTTATATAACATTAAGTTATCCATCCTAATGACGTTAGGTGATTATCTGGTTTATATAACATTAAGTTATCCATCCTAATGACGTTAGGTGATTATCTGGTTTATATAACATTAAGTTATCCATCCTAATGACGTTAGGTGATTATCTGGTTTATATAACATTAAGTTATCCATCCTAATGACGTTAGGTGATTATCTGGTTTATATAACATTAAGTTATCCATCCTAATGACGTTAGGTGATTGACTGGTTTATATAACATTACGTTATCTTTCCTAATGACGTTAGGTGATTATCTGGTTTATATAACATTAAGTTATCCATCCTAATGACGTTAGGTGATTATCTGTATTTATATAACATTAAGTTATCCATCCTAATGACGTTAGGTGATTGTCTGGTTTATCTTAGCGTTCTAAGGCTACGTACATATTCTATAAAAAAAATAAAAACTTTTGAAATCTGGAATCCATGATTTGTGTCGAAAAATTCCTTGATGGAAGCAAGTTCAGATTTCTAGTCTACACACACACACACACACACACACACACACACGTACACACATGTACACACATGCACACACACACTTTATGTCAATAAGTCCACTTAACCATGATTGACATTTTGTTTCTGAAACACAAATCCTCTAGTTTTACTTGGTAATCCTGCTTTTCTGTGGTCTCAGACGTATCCATCAATGTACGTGTGTGTGTGTGATCCTGTCTGTGCCGTTCAGTCCATCATGTCAGTCGTATCAGTCAACATGACAGAAACACAAAGCTTGTCCTCTGTCTCACTGTCTCTATCTACTTCCTTCCTCTCTCTCTCTCCCTACCTCCTTCCCTCCCTCCCTCTCCCTCCCTTTCTCTCTCCCTCCCGCCCTCCCTCTCCCTCTCTCCTTCTCTCTCTCTCCCTCCCGCCCTCCCTCTCCCTCTCTCCTTCTCCCTCTCTCCCTCCCTACCTCTCCCTCTCCCTCTCCCTCTCCCTCTCCCTCTCCCTCCCTCTCCCTCTCCCTCTCCCTCTCCCTCTCCCCCTCTCCCTCTCCCTCTCCCCTCCCTCTCCCTCCCTCTCCCTCTCTCCTTCTCTCTCCTTCTCTCTCCCTCCCTCCTCCCTCCCTCCCTCCCTCCCTCCCTCCCTCCCTCCCTCCCTCTATCAAAGAAAGAGAAGGAGAGTTAAAAGTAATTATGAAAACTCCGGCCCATTGGATTCTACTCTCCTCCTCCTTCTCCTCCTCCTCCTCCTCCTCCTCCTTCTCCTCCTCCTCCACCGGGTCTTAAATTGTCTCCAGGACAACCCTTCACCTGGTTCGGAACACTAAATCCACCAATGAAATCAGCCGATTGTAAGAGGGGGTGCGGTCTGGGGCAGCGGCAGGAAACACGGTGAAATATAAGGCAGGGCCTGCGTCTGAAATGGGACCCTATACCCTGTATAGTGCGCTACCAATAGGGCTCTGGTCAAAAGTAGTGCACCCCCCCCTCAGACACACACACACAGATAAATACTCATAACACACACAAATACACACACTTAAACACACACACAGACACACAGACGCACAACCGTCACAAGGGCCAGCCCAAGGCTAAAGGTGCAATTTGTTGTTCTGGTTGACATAAAGTTGAGAGTCTATGACAGATGGGCTTTCTGGACAATGTGTCCCAAGTGGCACCCTATTCCCTATGTAGTGCATTACTTTTGACCAGAACCTATGGCTAGTAGTGCACTACATATGGAATAGGGTGCCATTTGGGATACAGATCAAGTGCCTCTCTGGACAGTACGGTAAAGGATGGAGAGAGGAGGAAGAGAGGAGGAGGAGGAGGAGGAGGAGGGAGGAGGAGGAGGAGGGAGGAGAGGAGGGAGGAGAGGAGGAGGAGGTAGGAGAGGGGAGGAGGAGGAGGAGGAGGAGGAGGAGGAGGAGGAGAGGAGGAGGAGGAGGAGGAGGAGGAGGAGGGAGGAGAGGGAGGGAGGAGGAGAGGCGAGGAGGAGGGTGAGGAGGAGGAGGAGGAGGAGGAGGAGGAGAGGAGAGGAGGAGGGAGGAGGAGGAGGAGGAGGAGGAGGAGGAGGAGGAGGAGGAGGAGGAGGAGGAGGAGGAGGAGGAGGATGAGGAGGAGGAGGAGGAGGAGGAGGAGGGAGAGGCGAGGAGGAGGGTGAGGAGAGGAGGAGGAGGACAGGAGAGGAGGAGGAGAGGAGGAGGAGGAGGAGGAGGGGGAGAGGAGGAGGAGGAGGAGGAGGGAGGAGGAGGAGGAGGAGGAGGAGGAGGAGGAGGAGGAGGAGGACAGGAGAGGAAGGGTGTACAGGGAGTGTTGTTAGATCAGAGAAGATTTGTTTGGTTGTTTGTCTGCTTTGATCCGGGGTGTAGAGGGAAGACACACACACACACACACACACACACACACACACACACACACACACGTAACTCTCTTTTCAATTACCTGTGACAGCTGCTGGGCCCTCTGATCCACGGGGTTACCACGACTATGTGATCCATGGGGTTACCGTGGCGATGGTAGCCAAGGCGGAATGACGTATAGCTACCAGACAGGTGGGACTGAGGTGAAGTCAGTCAGTCGGAGTCAGAGGGGAAAAGGGACTGGGAATTCCATCGGGAAATTCCGCTTTGATCCCATCTATCCGTGTTAATACAATACAGTCCTGTTCATTTAAGCTAATTTAAATATTTTGATTTATTAATCATTCTTTGTAAGAAAATGCATTAGAATGCTTATTCACAATGTGGAGAGAATCCTAGGGCTCAGATAGAATCCAGATGGCCAGCAGATTCATTCAAATGAGAGCACAGAAGTTAAACTGAGATTTGATTATGAGATTCCTCTCTTTTAGCTCTTGAAGTTAACTGTCTGTCTCTCATTCCGGTCTGTCTCTCATTCCGGTCTGTCTCTCATTCCTGTCTGTGTCTCATTCCTGTCTGTGTCTCATTCCTGTCTGTCTCTCATTCCTGTCTGTCTCTCATTCCTGTCTGTGTCTCATTCCTGTCTGTCTCTCATTCCTGTCTGTCTCTCATTCCTGTCTGTGTCTCATTCCTGTCTGTGTCTCATTCCTGTCTGTGTCTCATTCCTGTCTGTGTCTCATTTGTGTCTCATTCCTGTCTGTCTTTCATTCCTGTCTGTGTCTCATTCCTGTCTGTGTCTCATTCCTGTCTGTGTCTCATTCCTGTCTGTCTTTCATTCCTGTCTGTGTCTCATTCCTGTCTGTGTCTCATTGGGGCTCAATCCTTTCTGTCTTTCATTCCTGTCTGTCTCTCATTCCTGTCTGTGTCTCATTCCTGTCTGTCTCTCAATCCTGTCTGTGTCTCATTCCTGTCTGTGTCTCATTTGTGTCTCATTCCTGTCTGTCTTTCATTCCTGTCTGTCTCTCATTCCTGTCTGTGTCTCATTCCTGTCTGTCTCTCATTCCTGTCTGTCTCTCATTCCTGTCTGTGTCTCATTCCTGTCTGTGTCTCATTCCTGTCTGTGTCTCATTTGTGTCTCATTCCTGTCTGTCTTTCATTCCTGCCTGTGTCTCATTCCTGTCTGTCTCTCATTCCTGTCTGTGTCTCATCTGTGGCCAAGCAACAAGGGGGTTTAGGGTTAAGGTTAGAATTAGTGTTAGGGTTAGAATTAGGTTGAGGTTGAGGTTTAGGGTTAGGAGATAGGGTTCGTTTTAGGGTTAGGGTTAGGACCTAGGGTTAGGTTTAGGGTTAAGGTTAGGTTTTTGGGTTAAGGTTAGGGTACGGGTTAGGGTTAGGTTTGGGGTTAGGGGTTAGGGAAAATAGGATTTTGAATGGGACTGAATTGTATGTCCCCACAAGGTTAGCTGTACAAGACTGTGTGTGTGTGTGTGTGTGTGTGTGTGTGTGTGTGTGTGTGTGTGTGTGTGTGTGTGTGTGTGAGTGCGTGCATGAGTGTGTGTGTGTGTGTGTGTGTGTGTGTGTGTGTAAGTGTGTGCGTGTGTGCGTGCGTGAGTGTGTGTAAGTGTGTGTGTGTGTGTGCGTGCGTGAGTGTGTGTGTGTGTGTAAGTGTGCGTGTGTGCGTGTGTGTGTGTGTGTAAGTGTGCGTGTGTGCGTGAGTGAGTGTGTGTGTGTGTGTGTGTGTGTGTGTGTGTGTGTGTGTGTGTGTGTGTGTGTGTGTGTGTGTGTGTGTGTGTGTGTGTGTGTGTGTGTGTGTGTGTGTGTGTGTGTGTGTGTGTGTGTGTGTGTGTGTGTGTGTGCGCTGCTGACTCAAAGTGTTCTTCACATAAAGATCGTCCTGTTCTTCTCATCTCCTCAGACCTGCTTGTGATTTTACTGCTTCGTGTTACCACGGTTGTCTCTATGGAACAATTCACAAAATACTTTAACTGTTATTTCTCTCTCCTTTCTAATGCTCTGAACAAAATAAATGACAGCAGAATAATTATATTTAAGCACTTACTGGAGCCACCAAAGGGGTTTGTAAAAGTAATGTGGTGTTTATTTCAGCAGTACCATAAAGGTGCCATGTTGATGTGTGAACACAGTGGTGTGGTTTTAGTTGAACTGCTCTGTTTCGTTATATCTCCTCGTATTAACACTGAAGAAAAGACGGTTATTCTGTTGACGCCAGAGACACAGAGGACATTGGTAATAGAAGCTTACTCAGACCCCCACACACACACACACACACACACACACACACACACACACACACACACACAAACACACACACACATACCTACACACATTTTGTTTGTGCCAGAGACACAGAGGACATTGGTAATAAAGGCTTACTCAGGCAATTGTATAATAGAACTGTAATCAGAATGTTCTTGTTTCATCCAACACTATCAGAAAAGATGCCACATCTGATGCAATAAAACAGTAGTACAGTATTACATAGAGAGATGAAAACAGTAGTACAGTATTACATAGAGAGATGAAAACAGTAGTACAGTATTACATAGAGAGATGAAAACAGTAGTACAGTATTACATAGAGAGATGAAAACAGTAGTACAGTATTACATAGAGAGATGAAAACAGTAGTACAGTATTACATAGAGAGATGAAAACAGTAGTACAGTATTACATAGAGATGAAAACAGTAGTACAGTGTTACATAGAATGAAAACAGTAGTACAGTATTACATAGAGAGATGAAAACAGTAGTACAGTGTTACATAGAGAGATGAAAACAGTAGTACAGTATTACATAGAGAGATGAAAACAGTAGTACAGTATTACATAGAGAGATGAAAACAGTAGTACAGTATTACATATATGAAAACAGTAGTACAGTATTACATAGAGAGATGAAAACAGTAGTACAGTATTACATAGAGAGATGAAAACAGTAGTACAGTATTACATAGATGAAAACAGT